>NW_008622427.1:0-5350 GCF_000691845.1 Merops nubicus | reverse complement strand
CGCACGGCGGCGGTGAGGGGGGCCGGGGGTGCCGGGGGTGAGGATCCTGCCCCGTCTGCCCCTGGGGCAGGTGAGGACCCCCCGGGGCACACACCTGGATGAGGTAGTCGGCGATGTACTCTGGCTTCAGGCAGCTCACCCCCTGGGCTGCCGCCTCCGCCACGTTCGCCCGGCTCTCCTCCGGCCTCAGCTTGCTGAAGTCGGCGAAGAGATGAGTTGCTTCTTGGAAGAGGGACCCAGAATGCCCAGCAAACACCTGCACGCAGACAAGGAGGCACTGCTGGGCTTCCTCCCCAAGGCAGATGCAGCTCACGACCTGCAGTTTCACTGCTGAATTAACTGGCAAACCCTGGGAAACAAGCTACCTACTGCAGCCACGTTGTGTCCCACCACACCCCCTTCCAGCAGGGAGACAGCAGAGCAGGGCACAGATCCTGCCCCTGATCCCCACCAGCACCACTGACTCCTGCAACCTCAGGGAAGCTGCTCTGCCTGACCACTTCCTCCATCAGATGACACGGCTTCCTCCTCCCACCCCATGCCTCAGCTATCCTGTGTAAGCTGTTCTGTTGGTTAAGACCTTTCACTCACATGGAAAAGTGCCCAGCACAGAGCTGAACAGGAAGGAAAAACAAACAAGCATATGTATATTTAATTTTTTTTCTCAATAAAACACATACTTTTGCTCCTCCTGACTGAAGAAGGCGCCTGAATCCTGCTTCCTTGGTCTGATCAACGTTCAGGATCACTTTCCAACCACTGAAAGCTCCACAGATAAAAGACTCCATTTAGTTAGTTAGAAGCATGTTAGTACTAAAAAAAGTACAAAGACTTAATGGATCTATATGGATCTTAATGGATTTGCCCCTTTGGGGAATATTCATCAGATTTGCTATCACCTGGGTTTGTCTTTAAGTTTAAATGGCAGAAAACAACCCCCCAGAACACACAACTATTAGGCCAACCCTGATGGGCAAACTGACCCCTGAAAAGACTCTTACAATTAATATTTTTTCCAGAACACCAGACACTCATTTCCAGAAACATATCTGAAGAGAACAGCTACTTGGAAACAACATTTCCCCCCCCAGGTGCACAACCTTACCTACTCAGGTACAGCAACAGCACCGTGGGGCAACAGGCTGCTGGAAATTAAAGCTTATAATAAACCAGCACTAGAAGTTTTTAAAACCAAAGCTACTTAACTAGAATATATCCAGCTAAGACATTTTGGTTTTAAAAACAAGGCAGATGACCTGTCCCTGCCAGTGAAGTTTCTGAGTTTCATGGTTCCAATCCCTGTCCTGTCCACCCACACTCTACAACCCGCATCACATGAGTATCTAAATACCTCCACAACGCCAGTTTCTTGCCTCCCTTTATGAATTTTTTTCCTCCACCTCATGGCTGCAAGTGCCAGTTTCCTCTGGTTTACATTGATTCCAGTCAAAGCATTAAGTATGGAGCTACTTCCCCACTCGTAATCTTCTTCCTAGAACAATCACAAGCTTGAATTACAAGACAGTCCTGCCAACTCTCCCAGCAGAAACACAGCAAAGAGAAAACAAACAAGAAAGCCCACCCCAGAACAAATCCCACCTCACTCAAGCTTTATAAATTGAATTTATCTAGCCAAAATAGCTCTAAGTAGATTCAGAGATGTGGCTCTTCACTGCACATGTGTAACTACATCAACCTGACATCACAGCTTTCTGTGGCATCAAGTTGTGGACCCAGCCATAACCCTTGTGCAGTTAGCTATGATGGAATTCAACAGGAGGACAAAGCAACCCACTATTCCTGTCACCACCATCCCTACAGTTCTGCAGTGTCCTCCCAAAGAATGGAAGTTGGGTTTGATACATAAAGATATGAACCAGTCTATGGGTTTATAACCAGTCTATTATTTTATAGTTAGCCTGGTCAATGTAGAAGAGCTGCAGTACTGGTTAGGGAGGGGAGGAGCTGCAAGAGAAGTGTTCAAAAAGGTTTATGCACATGGTTATAGAGTTGGATTATTTCTAACTATTACATATTCATTTACTGAAAGGGTCAAGACTTAATTCCTAGTGTAATAAGGTACATGCCAATTTAGCCGATAGCGGCGAGAATTTACCAAAAGTTACTCAAGCTTCAGTTTTCAGAAGCAATTATTTAAAGGTATTTCATTTATCCTGTACCAGGAGTTTGGTCCAGGACTCGTCAGAGAAAAGCTTGCCAAAAAATTCTCAGACTTTGGATCCTCCTGAACTCCCAAGGCTTGGGCACGCTAAACTGCTAAGTGTTTGTGAGAGGTTAAGTCCTTTCCTAGTAGCAGAGCCCAGAGGGAAAGGTGAGAAGGTGCAAGATGCTCGTTGCCCATGCTGGGGCACGTGCCTGCACGAAGCAGGCAGCTCCCCTGCAGGCCTCCAGGTAGGAGCGGTGCAGCACCCACTTCCCCGCCGCCATCGACGCCAGGCACTTCTCGCTGCTGCAGGAAGGAGCGCGCCCCCCCCCACTCCCCCGCCGCCATCGACGCCAGGAACTTCTCGCTGCGCAGCGGCTGCCCCACCACCACGTGGGTGCAGCTGGGATCAAAGCACTGCTTCTCCAGCACTGCTCCACCTGCAATTGGGGCAGGAAGTTGAGTCAAGTTATTCAGGGGTCGTACTGCAGCCCAGGAAAGATCAACTCAAAGTCAGAATTGCTCGGATTGGATAAAAATGGGCTGAACTGCAATTCGCATGGGAGGTATCCCCGCTGAAGTGACGTGGGCAGAAGCTGGCTCTGCATCAGAGTGGCTCTGAGAAACATAAAGTGCCACTGAACACAGACAGGAATGAGAGGCAGCAGAGGACAGCAGCTCCTGGGCACTCCCAACAGCAAAGAATGAGGCTGTTGTGGAGACAGTTAAAAGTGCCAGAAGACAAACCCATTGCTGTTTAATGGCAGAGCTGAACACTCACGTAATATATTCACAGAATCACTCGTGAGCACAGAAAGCCATAAATATGAGACCTCAAATCTGATGAGTCACCAACAAAAGCCCTTTCTTCTCCCCAGTGAGCCACAGCTGACCAGACACATACAGACACATACTATTCTTTGCATTTCACAAATATCTGGTACCTAATTCCTCAATCAGATGGCAGTAATCAATTCTTTCTTGAGGATTAAGAGAAGACAGCTGAAATCTACGGTGTTTCTCTGGTTCTTCATCAGCCTGCTCATCTTCTCTAACAGCCTGGAAATACAGACAGAGACTTTGAAAATATGACAGAAAGATTAGGTTGACAGCTGACTATTTCTCTGCCAAACATTCTGGGTTATTTTTACATGAAGTTTTCTTTTACCCAGGAAAAGCAGAACCAAACCTGTCAATCACTTGACAAAAAAGCCTGAATCCAAATCAACCTTAGGCTCCTCCTGAACATCCTCTTGGTTCCCCTTTCTTCAGGGCACAACGGAGCCAATCTGTCATAAAAACTGATCATCCACATCCACTGAATGCCAGGTTGGACACATGAAGACACCACCACCCACCTATCACACCGCCCTGCTCATTCTGACTTCCCAGAACTTTGAGGGCCTCGATGAACTTCCACCACAGCCTGTTTACTGATGAGACACGTTACACCTCTGAAGGCACAGGGCTGCTGGAAGTCTGAGCATCAAGTGACACCTTACAGGCAAAAGACTACTACAGTCATTCATCTTCCTGCCCCTTCAAAGTCTGCTGTAAATATAAGAATTTTAAACCAGCTTTTTGGCAGAAAAGATAATTTTCTGTTTGAGCCTAAACATAAATTCCAGACACCCCCAAGGAAATCATCATAAATATTCCTTCATACGACAAACCTCTTCCCTGGGCTGTGGTGCCACGGGAGGGTTGGCCAGTGGGAAGGCAATGCTGGGGGCCTGGGGGGTGGGGATCAGGTGGCCTTTAACCGGCGTCTCAGGGTCTCTGCCCACGGGGTTCTTCAGCCCTTCAGCCACATCTCCATGCCCAGCCTCAGGAACAGCTGTGAAAGCAAAGTGCTGGTGTGTGACTTGTGTTTGGCTGAAGAGACTCACGGATAAAGTGAAAAATTGGAACAGTAGCTATCCTAAAGGGATAAAACATAACTGCTGCTACAGCATGTACAGTTACATTTCCTCATTGCCTCTCATAAAGATGCTCTTCCTTACACCACACACCACTCACTGCAATACTGCAGACTCACATCCCCAGGTGTCTCACTTCAAAAAAAAAACCAAAAAAACAAGCAAAACCCCAAACCTCAAATGGCCTTATCTCTTTGGCTAAACCACACAGATTTTGGCTGAACCAAAAATCAGGTGAAATGCATTTAGCTTATTTTCTTCAACCTCCTCCAGGACAGGGTCAGTTTTCAGGAGGACTGTTGTCACAAAGAATTGTTCACAAGCACAGAGAGCTGTAAGTTTGAGACCTCAGGGAGGGTATCTTCTTCCTAGATTGCCATTCCTCACCTGTTAATATACCCACTACAATTAAAAAGATTTTGCTACTGGTATTCCCATTTGAACTCCACTATACCTACCTGAATTGCTACCTGGAAACAAGCTGTGGTTTTAAAAAAAGATTTGCAAGATTTCCTAAAGATGATGCAGGCTATTTTTAGACAAGCACTGTCTGGGTGTTTGACCACAAACGCCAAATGGATAGAAAAGCTTCTCTTTAAAATAAACAGCAACACATACTGACACTCAAAGATTGAAAACCGTATTTTGGGCATTCAGAAAATGCCAACAATGCTCACTTTTTTTATTTTCTTAAAGTAGGATTCAAACACTACTGTATTGTGGAAGTCCCACAGACCGCATGGATGCTGTGGCAAAGAACAAGTATATTGTATTGCTGATTCTACCCATACCTGTCATCTCTGCATCAGGTCCTCTGAAGGCAGACTCGTCCTTGCTCCTGCTGGCGTTACTCTGCCCTTGCTCAGTGTACTGGGAGGGACTGTTAGGCCACTGGAAGTTGCTGACCAGCCTGGCTCTCTCCTCCCTCGCCGTGGGGTCGTCCCAGACGATCTGCTCGCTCTGGGAGGGCTCCGTGTGCGTATCCGCCAGCGCCTGCCGGGACTGCCTGGGGAAAGGCACACACCTCTTCCACACCCACAGCTTACAGGGCACAGCTAGGAAGCCATGTGTTAATCATCACACCAACTGTAGCATCCAAGTGGTCTCATTGTTAGAAAGCATGGCTGGGAAAGGAAGAAATTTCAGTAGAAATGCAGCTCTTGCAGCCCGGCTTTGTGAGCTGAAGTGCCTGCGAGGCTGGAAACAGGCAACCAAACTATCACCAGGAGGTGTTTATTATATGTCATATTGATGAATTATTCCAAAA
>NW_008622426.1:14668-15203 GCF_000691845.1 Merops nubicus | reverse complement strand
GATATTTCACTTCCCCCACGTGCCCTGGCAGGATTGCAGCCTGGCATTGGGTGGGTGAACCTTGACTGGAAGCATGCTGTGCTGCACTGCTGGGGGCTTCTTAGAAGCTCCCTGCTGGTCCTCTCCTGCCAGCTGCTAGGACAGAACACAGGACATGCTTTCAAACACGGGGATCCTGATGGTGTCCCGCTCTTGTTCTCTTGCAGGTGTTCTATTATTCTACAGGGATTTTTGAGAGAGCTGGTATCACACAGCCTGTGTATGCCACTATTGGAGCTGGTGTGGTGAACACAGTCTTCACTGTCGTGTCGGTAAGTGGGGCCTGGGGATGGGGAGTGACCTGTCTGCCTGGGCTTTCCTGGCAGCTGTGATGCAAAACAAGTAGCCAGGCTGAGGCAAAGCATTGCGTTAGGCAGTGGCCTGTAAGGGCAAAGAGAGGAACACGTTAAACCCATGGTGGGAGCAGAGAAGGAGGTGGTGTTACCCTTTGAGACAGAAGGGAGGGTGCAAAGGGTTGCACAGAGGGAAAGAAGGA
>NW_008622426.1:14374-14635 GCF_000691845.1 Merops nubicus | reverse complement strand
GCCAGGGCTGGTGGCCTGCACTGGAGTCACCACTGGCAGAGGGCTACAGGCAGATGGGAGGAAGGTACAGGGCACTCTGAGCAAGGGAGCCCCTGGCTCTGGCTGCCATGGTAATGGTGCTTTCCTCCTGCCACTCTGCAGCTGTTCCTGGTGGAGCGCGCGGGGCGCAGGACCCTCCACCTGGTCGGTTTGGGTGGCATGGCTGTGTGTGCTGTTCTTATGACTGTTGCTTTGGCTCTGAAGGTGAGTAATGAGTGTCCT
>NW_008622426.1:6550-14362 GCF_000691845.1 Merops nubicus | reverse complement strand
CATACACTTGTGGGGCGATTCCTCGTGCCTGTCCGTGCAGGGCTGCCTTGCAGGCAGGTGCGGCTGAGGCTAGAGCTCTGTGCAGTGGAGAGCTGTGGAAGCTGCCACAGTGTTCCCAGAGCAGCCCAACGAGCTGGGACACTGGAGGTGGCATTAGGCTGGGCCCTGTTTGCCTCCAGTTGCAGCTGATGGTGCTTTGTTCCCTTGCAGGACGTTCTGGAGTGGATCAGATACATCAGCATTGTTGCCACTTTTGGGTTTGTGGCTCTCTTTGAGATTGGCCCTGGCCCCATCCCGTGGTTCATCGTGGCCGAGCTCTTCAGCCAGGGCCCACGGCCTGCAGCCATGGCAGTGGCTGGCTGCTCCAACTGGACCTCCAATTTCCTGGTGGGAATGCTCTTCCCCTACGCAGAGGTAAGGGCTCAGCTTACAAAGCAGTGTGGCTGTTGCAGCACTGGAAACAGGTGTCCAGGGTGGCTGTAGGAACTCCATCCTGCAAGAACTCAAACAACTGTGTGGCCTTTAACAACTTGATCTCTCCTTGAAGTTGTCCCTGCTTTGAGCAGAGGGCTGCTCAGTCTTCCAGAGGTCCCTGAATCTATGTTCTGAGTATTAGTGAATGTTAAGAGTGTTGTGGCTCACCCTAAATTTTGTAGCTTACAAACAGTTGGAAGAGCCAACTCTAAACAGTGGTAAGGCCATCGAGCCTTTCCCTTCAAGTCTCAATTTTGGTCACCCCCAGGATCATTAAAGCATTTCAGACACCCAGAGGAACCTGATTTAATTTTTTTAAATGCCATTTTGAAGAACAAGTCAGAAAGGGCATTGTTGGGGAAGGGCATTAGAATTTTGACCCATCAGCAGCAAATGACATTGCATTTATGCTTATGGGCTTTTCAGATTCAAACTTCATGCTTTTGTCCTCCCTGCAGAAACTGTGTGGCTCCTATGTCTTCCTCATCTTCCTTGTTTTCCTGGTCATCTTCTTTGTCTTCACATTCTTCAAAGTGCCAGAGACCAAAGGCAGGACTTTCGAAGACATCTCCAGGGGCTTTGAAGGACGAGCGGACGCCAGCCCTACCTCACCTGGGGAGAAGGTGGAGCTGAACAGCATCCAGCCTGGCAAAGAAGTGGCCTGAGCTTCATGACATACCCCTTCTTATGACTCTTATTTACTTAGAGTCATTAAAGGAATAAGAAAAGAAAACCATGAGAACTGGGACTTTTTTCCCCCCTCAATTGCTGCTATTTTTTCTTTGCCCCATAGACGTGCCCATCCTGCCAGGCTTACCAGCATTAAGCAAATCTGATAGGGGTGATCCCATCTGCAAGTACTGGAAGGCACCTGGCACTTGCAAAAATAATCTCATCTTCCCTGTCACAAACACCAGGAGAACAGAGGAGAGCTGGCAACGTGCTTTTCTCCCCTCTGATTGCAGTTTGGGGTTAACATAGTTACACGTGCAGTGACCGCTGCAGATTTGAACCTAATTCCTATTTTTGTAGGGAGTGAAGTGACCCACTAAAGTCCCTGCCCCTTTGAGTCTGTTCCCTGTGTGTGTGTGCAGTGTCCCACTGGAATTTCACATGCCTACCAAAAAGCCATCTCTCATTTTTCCTGTCCAGTGGGCACTTTTTTCAGCCTCAGGAAAAAAAGGGGACCAAGTTACATATTTTTTTTCCTGCTCTTTTATTTTTTTGTATAGCCAGACTGAAGCATACTTTACTTGAGTTTATTTATTTGTATGTCACTTTGTAAATATTTATTTTTTTAATGTTGTACAAAAATGTACAGATAATGCAATTGAAGATGTTTAAAGAGAAATAACTATTCTAACAAAAGATGCTGTAGACTTGAGGTGCAATAGACTGGAAGAGGAATGTGGCACAGGTTGGGCGTTTGGGATGGTATGTACAACAGAGCCAATTATGCACATCAGTTTTATGCCCTAGAGGAAGAGATTGGAGCGTTGTGTACCAGTGAGAAGAGGTATGTTTGTCCACCAAAATCTGTTACTTCTGAGTAGTTTGGGGTTTTTTTTTGGGTGGCAACTTCAAATGTTGTTCCCAAGTGTTGATTGGCAAGTGTGGCTTTGCAGCAAGTGAGTGTTTTGTTTTCAGTCAGAGTTTAGCATGGGATGGGATGGTTGAGGGTGGTGACTGCAGACCAGAAGGAAACTTTTCCTGCCTTCTATTTGTTTAACTTTCTTTGGCTTCTGCTGTATTCTAGTAGGTCAGACCCTAAAATATGCAGATTGTTACTTAAAAGATGTTTAAGGATAGAAATAACTTTTGAAAGCTCTATTTTCTTAGCAATTGTTCTGTATATTAGACAGGCAGTAGTGTGACTGTTCTGACATGGTGTGGTCAGCTGTAGCAGGTGCAAGCTCCTAAAGGTAGAGCTGCAGAGATCAGTCCCTGGGGCGTGCAGGCTGAGTCCTGTGCAAGCTCTGCAGAGCTCAGTCCTCTGGCTAGTTGCAGGCTGAGTGTTTCTGCCCCTGTCCTCTCTGGCATACCTGCATGAAGATGTTGTGGTGCTCACCAGTGTGCAGTGTAGATGTGCATTCTGTTAGGAGGGATCTGGCAGACAGCAATTGTCCATCAGTAATTAGTGCTCTCCCTGCTTGTCACTCTGCTGGGCAGGCAGGAGTCTGTGTGCCCCCACCCTCGCTGCCAGGGCAGGGCAGGGAGACGTGTGGCACGTGGGTGGGACCTCTGCACTGCTGGCAGCAGCACTCTGAGGACCCTTCAGGCCAGTGTCTGCTCAGTCCTGCAGGAGCTGCCCAGAGGTAGCACAGAGGTAGGTCCAGCTGGTGCCTTTCTGACTCCAGCTCTGCTCCACCTGCAGACCCCCCTGGAGCTCACCCCGGGCAGGCTGTGGGAGGCAGGCCCACAGATGCCCAGCTGGGGGAGGGGAAGGGAGGCTCAGGGGCAGCCAGCTTGGCAGAACTGCTGCAGCAGGGGTAGCCCCAGCTTCCCTGACAACACCCTGCTGCAGAGCAGGCCTGAGAAGCTCCCACTGTCTGTCCTGGGGCCTGTCTCCAGCATTGTCAGTAACTAGAGCGAGGACGTTTCCACCTTCCCCAACAAACTGTTGCAAAGATCAGTGAAACTTGCTGCTGTGAAGTATTGTGACCTCTTTCCCAACCTCTGTGTTTTGGTTCAGTTATGCAGATCTGTCACTTCTCTGGCCCTCCCAGATGTGCTGTTTCTGTACGGTTCCTGGACGTTTGGGAGCTTCCCCCCAGTTGTGCATGAGAGCATTCTGTGCTTCACGCCAAAGATGTGTGTTGGCTTGGACTGAAACGTGTAGGTCCTTCTCACATGGTTTCTCTTTATTTTCTTTTTCTGTAACAGCATTGTGAATATTTTTGGATAGGTTTTATATGCTTCTTAATGTGGTTGTTTTTTTTTGGTTTTAAAATAAAGTATACAACTAAATACCTGGTTTGGATTTTGCCCTTACCCTGTAGGTCTTCAATTTCTTCCTCCTTTATCACAGCCTGGGAGTACAGCCTGAGGTGTCCCCAGCTTCTGTCCTGGCTTTCTGGCTAGCCCAGCACCCTGGCTTTGCTGCTTTAGTGGAAATGACCATTTGTCTTGGTCTCCATGTGTATCCTTAACACCCTCAGTACTCTGCCTTGGGAGGTGATAAAGAGATGTTTCTTTTGGCTCTGGATTTCTTTACCCAAATACTTTTTGCTTTCATCTGTGTACTTCCCCAGTATTTGTCAGTGATGTGATGGAAGAGGGAAGTGGCTGGAGATGAATCCTGCCCTGACTTAACCCACCTGAGACTAACACCCTTGTCCTGAGAGTGGTCCTCAACCTCTGTTCAAGGGTGAAGAGGGAGACCTTCCCCTGTGAGACTTCTGTCTCCTCTCTCCTTCCTTCTCTCTGTCTGACAGGTGACCCCAATGTCATCCTTGGAAGTCTTGCACCCTTGGTGCTGGGTGCCTGAAGGGAGCAGGGTGTCAGAGGAAACCCCAGTTCCTGGAGAGAGGCCTGTCCCTGGATCTCGGGGGCATCCCTGAGTCGCCTGGGCTGTGGAGTGCTCTCACCCAGGACTTGAGGGGGTACTGAGCACCCACCTACTGCTCTGGTGTGCCCCTGCCCCTGTCCTACAGCCATCTCAAAAGCCTGGGGGCTCTGTCTGTGTTCCATGAGCTGTAACAGTCCATCACATCCCAAACAGGGGAGAAATATCCAGAGGAAGAGGATGGAGGGATGGGAGAAGGAAAAGATGACAGAACTCAAAATTACTGTGGAGGAAGAATCAGGCTGGCAGCTGCAGAGTGCACAAGGCACACAGGCAGCAGCAGGGTGTGATGTGGAGTCTGGCAGGGCTCTGTAACCAGTGCAGGCTCTGGCATGAGTGACTGACTGCTGCACCTTCATGCCTCCTGTCTGCCTCCTGCCAAGTTCACAACAGCCCCAGAGCTGGGAGTGCTCTGGGCAAAGCTCTGTGTGATTTTCCAACTCTGGGGTGGAGATGAAACTTAGGAGTGTGACCCAGATACAAAATTGAGCCATCCAAACTCCACTCCTTAACCTGTTCTCTTGTCAGAATGGGAACTGGAGAGAAAACTCACTCAGGGCCAAGCCATGTGCTCCACTCAGCTCCAGATGTGCTGTGTAGTTTGTGATAAACTTTGGGTTGGTGAATGAGGTGTTTGGTTTGGATGTGATTTCTGAAATTTGCAAGGGAACTTCAGAAGGGAAAGCTGTTTGCAGTTCAATGGTTTGAATGCTTGCAGGTCGGGGTGTTCTCAGTTGAAACTGCTCAGCAGATTAGAGTGAGCATGTAGGAAGTTCTCATGGCCACCAAAATCCCCCCCTGAAATGGCATTTGGTGCTGGCAGGGTGGCACAGCTAGTGTGCACAGGTACCTTTAGGACTGCCCACAGACTTGTTGTGGCTTCCTTTGTGCAAGTGGCACTGCAGAGACCTTCAAAGCCCTGCACAGGCCTCTGGAGGGACAGCAAAGCCTCAGAGCAGTGTGAGAGTCAAGTCCAGCTGCTCCTGCTCCTGCCCTCACAGCCTGGGTGTGCTGGAGCTGCTGAAGCACTGCCCTGCCAGGGGGCAGCACACTCCAGGGTGGGCATCCTGCTCCCTGGCTGGGCCTGCCGTGGAGAATACAGGAATGAAGTGGAAATGGAATCAGAAGAAGTTCTAGAGGAAGCCTTCCTCCCTTCACCACTTCCCTTCTTGCCCAGCAGCATGCATTACAAAAGCTGTGAGCTGTTCAGCTGGCACAGGACTCCCCTGTCAGCTCAGGACCACTCTGGATTGCATCCCTGTTGTAGTGCATTCCCCCTCTGAACAGTGCCTGGCAGAGGTGTTGCCACTGGAAAAATCCCAAGTGGTGTGGAAAGCTTTGACCTGCCCGTGGAACCAGAAGGCCCTAGGATGTGTATGAGTAAGTAGATGGCTGGAGAATCCTTCTAGGAGAGAAACCACTGCTGAGTAAAGAAGAGAACATCCCCAGGGACCAGGAGTGACCAGCCACATCAAAGGTTTCAGTGTCATTCTGCAGGCTGGAGCATGATAAAGTGTCACAGCATCCCCACCAACATTTGCCCCTTTTTGCAGGTGTAATTTCTAGGGAACACGTTTGTGTACCAACCAAGAAAAGCAGCTCATCTCTCTGAGAGGATACACAGAAGAACGTTCTGTTGGAGGCAGATTTCATTGCTGCATGCTCTGTGCACAGACCTTTAGATCTGATCTTGTGCTCTGTAAGCTGCAGACACTCAGTGGCTGGGGAGCCATGGGGATGCTTCCCCCTTGGGAAGTACCTGGGGGGGAGCCCGGGCAGTGCTGCAGTCTCACTCCCAGGCAGAGCTGCTAAGCTCCTCTCTGAGAGCTACTCAAAGAAGGGACATCTCCTAGTTTTGGGGGGGATGGTGCCATCATCAGTTTCCTTTGAGAGGAGGGCAAGTGTGACCACTGCTAATGCCCCTGTGGGGGCACGATGGAGCAGCAGCAGGGGACTCCCTCCAGCTTTTCCTCCTGCTGTGCACACGGTGGGGGGTGCTGCCAGCAGGCAGGTCAGACACAGGCTGAGCTGCACAGAAAATTTACTCTTTGACTTTTTTGCTTTCAGGCTTTCTGCAGACCAGACCCAGGACACAATTCCAAGGGTTTAGTTCACTTTGTGAAGGACTCTGAAGAACGGGAGAAGCTTGCTGGAAAACCTGGGGTACATGGCCCTGGTCTGTCGTGCTGCCTTAGCCTGGCTCTGCCTTTGCAGCGTGAGGTACCAGCAAGAGACAATCCTTGTCACAGAATGCTGTTGGGAAGGACAAGCACTCGGGGAAATGAGACTTGCTTGGATGGGGAAAGAAAATGGTTTTGTTTCCTAAAGTATTCATTGCTAAGAATTTAATTTGTGCTACTTAAAATACACCCTATCTAGTGGAGACAGACTGTGTAGCTTTAAAACCAGTTCACCTGCTGTGGTAAACCTTGTTTCTGTGCTATAGCCACTGGAATACAGTGTTTACAGGAGCTGTCTTTTCCTTCTCCAGAAGAAGGAGCTTCAGCATGCCTGACAGGCACATGACTGACCTGCCACGGCTGTTTTCAGCTTGCATTGCTCAACCATTTTCTGTTTAGCAAATGGTCACATGGATTGGTGCAAGGCAGTCACACTGGTGCACCAGTCACTGTGACGTGCAGTGTGGGGCCATCCCAGACCATGTACTGGACAAGCAACCAGCCAGCCATGCAGTGACCGACCTGATCAGCATCACCCAGTCCTGCATCTCTGTCCTGGGCTCTGCTCCAGCCTCTTTCCTTCTCTCCACCATGAACGAATTTCCCACCCACCAGCAGCTTTGCTTCTCCAGCCTAAACAAAGTCAGACATTTATTGCTTCCTTTCTATTCCTGTCACCAGCCACTACTGTCACCCAGACTGGACATTATCTTGGGTTTAACTTGTATTCACACATCAAGTAGTTTGAGGACTGCTCTCTCTTTGTCCCCTCTGCTTTCCTTATTTCTGTCAGTGCTCTCTCTGATGTGGATCAAAACACTCTACGACATGTCTTAACCTCATAGCTCTGCTTTGAGTTTAGTCCATGAGCAAGTCTATGACTGAAAGAGTCCACAAGGTTTGGGACAGTCACCAGAAGGATTTTCCCCAGAGGAAGGCAGAGGGCTGCAGAGCCAGGAGAGGATGGAAGCAGGGAGCAGTGGTGAAGGTGTGATAGCTGCAGCAGTGGGGCTACAGGAGCTTAGGGTGTGTGGAAGAGCCTGGAGCAGCCTGAGCACAGAAGGGAAGCAGTGAGGGGAAGAGGATGTGCTGAAGCAGTCAGTGAGAAGAGGATGGTGGGTTGCTGAGCTCCAAGGAAAGGAGGAATGAAATGCAAACCCCAAGATCTGGAAGGCAGGTGAGGCATTCATAAGTGTGAGGTGGAAGAGGGCCTGAGAGAGGAGTGTGGACTTTGGCAGGAGCAGGTGAGAGTGTGAGGAAGAGAAGGCAGAAGACAATGTGTGATGGAAAGGCAACAGCCTTTGGGCTGGGCTCTTGAGCTGCACGCAGAATAACACGAAGCCTTGTAGATTCTGGTGGGTCCTGCCTGTCACAGGAGTGGTTTAGATCACTTAAAGAATTTGTGAAAGTGAACTCAGATTTTGATGGCAAGGTTCACTCTATTGCTTACTACACAAAGGAAATATATGGGGGAAAATCAGGTTAGAATCAATTTGGAATGATTTGCACAGAGGCTGGAGATGTGAGAAGAGAGATCCTCCTCTTGAGTCATAAATACCTGCAGGAGTGGTGACTCCACCGCCTCCCCGGCCA
>NW_008622426.1:3650-6519 GCF_000691845.1 Merops nubicus | reverse complement strand
CTCTACAACCCCGTCTGTGAAGAAATTTTTCCTCATGTCCAGCCTGAACCTCCCCTGGTGCAATCTGAGGCCGTTTCCTCCTGTCCTGTCACTTGTCACACGGGAGGACAGACGGCCCCACACCTCACTACAACCTCTTTGCAGCAGTGGTAGGGAGTGAGGAGGTCTCCCCGGAGCCTAAACCACCCCAGGTCCCTCAGCTGCTCCGCACGAGACTTGTGCTCTTGAGCTCCACCAGCTTAGTTGCTCTTCTCTGGACACACTTCAGCACCTGCACTCCATTCCTGGGCTGAGGGGCCCAGAGCTGCCCGCAGTACCCGAGGTGCAGAATCGCTGGCCAGGCCGTGTCTGCCAGCCCGGGGTGCTGTTTGCCTCCCTGGCCACCTGGGCACACTGCTGGCTCGTGTTCAGCCGGCTGTTGACGAGAAGTCCCAGGTCTTTTTCTGCCAGGGCTTCCCCCAGCCTGCAGCGCTGTCCGGGGCTGTTGTGACTCCAGAGCAGGACCTGCCCTTGCCCTTGCTGAACCCCAACGTGCCGTTTGCCTCAGCCCGACCCCCCAGCCCCTTCTGCAGAGCCCCTCTACCTTCAAGCAGATCAACACACCCACCCGACTTAGAATCATAGAATCCTTTAGGTTGGAAGAGACTTGGTGTGGTCTGCAAACTTGCTGAGGGTGCCCTCGACCCCTCACCCATGTTACTGAGAGGTATTAAACAGAATCTTTCTCATGTTTGTCCTGCAGAGCCAACACAGCTCGTGGAGGAACCAGACCCATCAACAGCATCGTTTATTGAGGTACAGCACTGACACGGCTGGTGCCCCAGCAAAGCCCCCCAGAAGATCACCCAGCATAGCTCTCACTATGGTGGGGATGCAGAGGAGCAGAGCAGGACCTCTGGCTCCTCTCTGCTCCAGACAGAGCTGGGATGCAGGTGCCTGAGGACTGTGAAGAACTGGCAGAGCTTAAGGTGACAGCCAAGCTTCAGCACAGCCCCGTTTCTGGCCCCGTGTCTGCCCCTTCAGCCCTTTCCACCTGTCCTGCCCTCCCCTCCCTTGGCAGGGGCAGCAGGAGTGCCCTCAGCCAGGAGGGGTCTGTGTGAGCTGCTGCAGCCCTGCCTGGCCCCTCTGCTCCCCCTCAGCCCCACCACACGGGTGGCAGGAGCCCTCAGAGAGGCCTCTGCACTCAGCCTGGTGGTGCTGCCCAGGCAGGGTGCCCGTGACAGGCCCTTTGCCTCGCCGTGCCGTGCCTCAGTTTCCCCTCTGTGCAGAGATGGGATGGAGCCTTGTCAAGTGCCTGTATGGCTGAGAACAGCGTTGCTGCTGCTTGGCTTTGGCACACCCCAGCTGGCAAATGCTGAGCTCCTTTGCTTGCCTTTTCTTTTTCCCTTCCTCCATGCTGTGCTTTCTAGACATCTCCTCCTGATTACTCACCTTTGGGATTCTTTCCCCCTAGGTGCATGACTGGCCCCCATCCTTCCTCCTTCCCTGCCCGAGCAAGATAGGTCCCTTTGCATTGCTGCTTTGTTCTCTGTGGTATTTGCAGCACCCTCCCAGCCTTCTATCACCTGTGAATTCCATTCCTGGCTGTGTTTTCCCTGTCTTTGCAGCACCTAGCATGATGAAGCCTTTTGTGCTGCTGTTGCTGCAATTGAACCTGATACTTGAAAGGAGGAGGAAAGGCTGGAATAAACTGCTCTGATGATTCATCCCCGGGGCTGAGAGATTTGCTGCTTTGATATCAGTCGCTTGATCAGAGCTCTGCTATGTTATCTCTCTTTGTCTCAGGAGACTTAATTCCTGGCACATTGGGGCTAGTGGAATCCCAAATACCAGAGCCAGTGCCTGGAAAAGGAGCACACTGCATTCTTCTCCCAGTCTCAAGGTATATCAAAGAGTCTGAAAGGTGTGATACTGCAGGACCCCTAAGCCCCCTACGACAGCCTTTGTCTGCCTTTGAGAAACCTCTAACTTTCTTCCACCTGCCAAAATTAATCACCTGCCCTACCTGTACCTCACACCCCTGCAGAGGTGTCCCAATACATTTGCTGCTTGCTCCTGCCTTGTTCTGTGGGCAGATTTCCCTACCAGCTCATCCCCTCCTGGTGTTCAGCGTGCTCAGGAGACACTCAGGACCCTTGCACCCTTCCTTTAGAGGCTGTGCACCGACCCCCTGGGCATGGAGCAGGAGTGAAAGCCATGGAAGGGGCACAGAGGGCCTGGTCTGAGCCTGGCCTAACCCAAACAGCTTGGCCAGAAGCCTCACGTCAGCAGGCTGGCCAGGTAGGTGTGCTGGGTTCCCAGGCACTGGCAGCTGAGCTGGAAGGGGGGCTATGGGCACCCCGTGTTTTGCAAACTGGGCTTGACTGGGAATCCTCTGGAAGCTTTGCCTAGGGACAAGCTGGGGGTGGGTGGGGGTGTCACACAGGGGCCACATCTCTGTAGGACCCAGTGGGTTTCCCAGTGGTGGGAGAGTGTTTTCTCTGTGTATGCTTCACTCACGAGCGGAGTGGTTAGAAGGGGATCAGAGTGGGAATGCTGCAAGGTGGGAATGTTCTGGCTGCTCGCTTCCTGCCATTCAGACTGTGTTATTTTTCCACTCTTTCACACTGAAAAATGCCTTTAGATTAAGCCATTACTATTGATGTCTACCACAACCCCCCTGCAAGTGTTTAAACAGTAAGGGCATTTGTTTAAGGCTTCAAAGAAAGGAAAAATACTATAAAAAGTACTGTCAAAGCTTTTTTCCTACAACAACCACATTAACTATTTCTGAACACTGAACAGCAACTGCATTCAGAAAATTAAAGAACTAAAACCCACATTTTATTTAGAAGCCAACTTGTAACAGGAAAAAAAAGTCACAGAACAC
>NW_008622426.1:343-3619 GCF_000691845.1 Merops nubicus | reverse complement strand
CCCAGAAAGCCACCTGCTGCTAGCACCCCGTGGGCCCACAGCACAGCTCTGGGCAGAGCTGCTCCCCACGCAACCCTCCAGCTGGGTCTGCTGAGGCCAAGCCCCCAAGACACTTGGTGTTTTCCTCGTGTAGTGGTAATAATGACTTCTGAACTCGGGCAGCCCAAACTGCCACAGCTCTGCCAGCCAAACAGGGATGAAGAGGCAGCAATGCTCTTGTTGGTGGCATCTTCACTAAAGAGGCTGTTGGGCAGTGTGAGGCCCAAGGGCTGAAGCTGAACAGCTAAAGCTATTCAGGGTGCTGCCAGCTTTAACTTCCACTCTTGCTCTGTTATGTCCACACCGTGCACCTGAAGCCTTGTTGGCATGTTAGCTGTCAGGGGACACTGCTAAAAACCAGACATCTCAGAGTCAGGTCTGCCCAGTGTCTTTGACCAGAGCTGAGCTTTCCCATTTGACCCTGTTTGATCCCTCTTACAGGAGAAAAAAAGCCCCATCTGTCAGGTAAAGAGGGCTGAAAGGCAATTTGTTACCTAAATCCCCAGTGAAAAGGAGAAGGAAAAAAACCAGACAAACCAACTGAACAAAACCAAACCACAGACAAACCAGAAGGTGTTGCCTGTGGGGATGATCTTGCTGAGGTCACCTCTGGAAGGTGCAGAAGTGGTGGCAGTGACCAAACATGGCTTGGCAGCAACTCTTATACAAAATTCATGTCCCAGCTGACTGTGCCAGTGTAGCTTCTGCTGGTTACAGGAACCACTTCCACAAGCATGTTCTCCACCTTCTGCTGTGCTTGGGGACCTCCTGAACGATGTCCCTAGTCCCAGCCCAGGCTTGAAGGCTGATTTTCCAGCCTCCCCTGCCTTTCATGTCACTGGGGCTGTCAGCAGCACCTCCCTTCACTGCTTCATGGCTGTCTTGGGCAGGTCAGCACGAGCCACAGCCACACTGTGGAGGGCGTGGGGACAGACAAGGGGGACAGACAAGGGGGACTTCTTCCTCCTGCTTTCTCTAACCACTGCTCTTCCTACCTCACAGCCTTTATGGAGGCAGCTTGGGCATTTACAGGCCACTGTTCTGTTGCTCTTGCTGTTGCAGCGTTCAGCACCAAGAGCAGGGCAGCGAGGGACGTGGCTGCTAAGGGAAGATCATGTTCCCAACATGCTTCTGAAGCACTCCTCTTCCTGGAGTGTGCTCTCAGCTTCGTCAGACAGAGGAGCAGCTAAAGGTTGTTTAAGATACTACACAGCTCTCTGAGCCAAGAGCATGAGTCTGGGGAGGCTTTTGGGGAGATCCTTGTGAGTGTGAGATAACAGCAGGAGTTTGGAACACCACAGCACCAGGAGAGGCTCTGGCTCCGTTTGGTGCCAAGCCTCAGCTGGCAGCTGCCTGCAGGGCTGGCTTTGGGCAGCTGCTGCCAGGGCAGATAAGCTGCTCCCTGAGAGATGGCATTGCCACCAAACCACGGGGCCCCGAGCTCCCTCCTGGCCCCCCTCCTGCCCAGCGGGGACTTTGTAGTGCAGGTGGCTCTGCTGGTTTATTGTGGCCTCTGGGCACTCTGCAAGAAAGATCCCAGACACCTTCAGAAGCAGCTGAAATCAAGGAGCTCAAGTGCCAAGTGCTCAGCCAGCGAGACTCCCAGCAAGGACAGAGAGATGCCTTGTGCCCCGTGCCAGCACACCCTGCCATGTTCTCTGCCAGGTCTTGGGATTAAACAAGACTTAGAAGGTATATTGGTATCCTCCAGGCCTGGTACCTTGTCTTCATTTTCTGACTGCACCTAAGGACATGAAAAATCAAACACCAACATGTGGTAGCAGGCTGGACATGAATAAGAAGGAATTCATGACTCTCTCCTTGACTGGTGGCACTGGAGCTGCCCAGCAGGGTCCCAAGCTCAGGGTCTGAGGCCAGATAGGAGAGACAGTGACATGAGTTCTTGTGGCACTGCAGCCCTGAAACATGGAATGATTCCAGATGAACCATGAGCCAAAACCACCATGTAGAGGCTGTTGCAGAGTAATTACCACATTCAGGATATTCTTGGGATTCTAGCAGGGCAGATGTGTCCAACAGCCCTTTTTTGCTTTATATTTTTGAAGTTAATTTCAATTTAAACCCACGTTTCTTGCCCAGAGGAGATTCAGTCCCTGCAGTTGTAGGCACAGAAAGCTGTTCCATGCAAACAGAAAACCTCATCCTGACTGTCAGGCTCAGGAGCCCCTCGCCAGCCCCTCAGCTCCCTCCAGGCTGCACCTCATGGGAACGTGGCTGGTGCTGAGGCAGCAGAATGGTGCTGTGATGTGGCAGGTGAGTTGAATGGTCTGCCCAGGGCAGCTCAAGAGTAGCTGTGTTGATTTTGAGGTTCTCTCACAGACCAGTCCTGCAGTCCCTTTGGTTTCAGTGCAGGGATCTGAGCCAGCTCACGAGCTGCCTCCAGCCTACGGGCAGGGAAGCTGGGACTCCTGACTTGCCATGGGACACAGCAGCCGCAGAAGTGCTGGCACAAGTGATGTCTTACACCCTTTTAAACTGGTCTAAATCACAATTCCCATGGTCTTGCTCACCCCAAACTGCCTGTTTTGTCTCCCTGCTGATGCTTGGACACTGTTACAGAAGCAGGTTCTCCTCCCTGGCCCGTTGGGCAGGTGCTGGGGGCTAGCACAGGCTCGGGGAGAAGGCAGTGGCGAGCACCCGTGGAGCAATGAGCTGCAGAGGGTACAGGAACAGCCCAGGTTAAAGCATTTCTCACTTTTGTGGGTCTGCACCCTCAGCTCTGAGCTGCTGACATGAGGCATTGTATTTCCTGGTGTCAAGGCAGGGCTGTTTCTAGCCAGGAGCATTAACTCTGAGACTTCTGTCTGTGCCCTGAGAAATACGGGTGTTAGCTACAGACTCTCAGTATCCTTTCAGATTAAACTAATAGAATCTTCCTAGCCACAGGCAGAGCAAAGCCTCCTGAGGGGAAGGGTCTGGAGCAAGCCCATGAAGCAGCCCAGCCTGCAGCCCCACAGCTGAGCCCCGTGGCTCACACACCTCCAGTTACTGAATGAGCAGCTCTGCAGGTGCCCACCCCCCTTGGCTGGGCCATACCCAGCAAACAGCAGCTGATCCTGCCTGAAAGGAGACTCCTGTCTGCTTTATTCCAGCCAGCCTGTGCCAGCCTGGCAGAGGCCACAGCCAGGGCTACAAAACTGCACGGATGTGCCTTGGAAAGGCTGCGGGGGAGCAAATCTGTCGGCTGTGGACCTTACCTGCCCAAACCTTTCCCTA
>NW_008622426.1:0-219 GCF_000691845.1 Merops nubicus | reverse complement strand
TGTCGGTATCTGCCCTGGCCCGGCGGTGTGGGAGAGGGGCCAGACGCTCCTCCAGCCGCTCCATCGAATGCCTGGATGAAGGAAATTACTTCTGAAAAAAAGGTATGTCCGAGCCTGAGCCTTGGGTTCCCTCCTTGCCCGGTCTCTGCCAGGCACTGCCCCGCCGGGAGGGGCTGGGGGGCGGCAGAGGTGTCCTGGGGGGTGGCAGAGGGGTCCTGG
>NW_008622425.1:14369-35890 GCF_000691845.1 Merops nubicus | reverse complement strand
AAAGAAACACAGACAGAGAAGAAGAGCTTTGTAACTCTTTACAGAGTTGGGTTCTGAGCAAAAGCTGCTATAATGAACAAGTGAGCAAAAAGAATCTTAAACTGCGTGGGGAACAAAAAATTTCTAGATTGATTAGAAAATGTAGAAACTATAGCAATCCAAACTGTTTTGGGTATAAGAAAGATAAATGGTGAACATGACTTCTCAGCCGAATTATGAAGATTAATGCTACCTGAAGAAAAACAAACAAATACAAAGCAAAGTAAGAATCAGACTTGAGCAGTATGTAAGTGGGTGATGAAAGGGAGAATTTCAGCAGTGTAACTTCAAACATTTTACTGAGGAATGATGGGGAGCTTGCTTATCCACGAGGGGACTGAGAAGACGGTGGTGATTTTTATACCACAGAGGCAGGAATATAAAAAAAAAAAGTATGGAAAGAAATGATGCCAAAATATTAAAAAACTTAGGATTAAAAGAGGAGGATAATTCTATAGACAGTATGGAGAGAAGAGGTTTTTAATGAAGTAGAATAATATGATAACATCACTGAAAACAGACCCTGAAGTGAACCCCTTGAAACCTAATATTGAAATCTTGGCTGGGGGAAGTATGACATGTTTGCAGACACTATTGCCCTCTCTCCAGCATATGAGATTTCTGATGTCAGCAGGTGACAGACAAGTCAGAGAGAAATCTCCAGCATGTTTTCTGTTGTTCTAGATATATGCCTTGCTATTTACTCCTTGAACTTGATGTGCAACTCTTCGCTCCAACCGTTCAGCATATTCTAAGAGTTTTCTTGTAAAAGTGTGTAAGCACTTAGGGTAGAAAGTGAGAGAGAGGCTTTATGAAGTGTTACACTGACATGGAAATACTCAGAATGTTTTTTAACATAAAATACATTATTGCAAAATTAAACCACCCACGTCCTCAAAACAACTTTTGAATTTGTTTGTTGTCTCTTGGCTCCTTGGCCTTCAAAATTTGTTCAGAAACAATTTCCTTGTTATATTGCTTTCTATAAACATAAAGAACAAACATTTAAGTAGTCAATTTCTTTGCTACTTATTGTACATGGATAAAACAATAGGAGAGTTAGAAGCCACTATGTTGCATGGGAGAAAGGTGAGTCACTGCCATGAGATAAAATTAAATTAGCTCTTATGTAACTCCAACATAACCTTCATTTCTTCAGCATCAAAGCTGATGACTCAGTACTTGTTTATAAAGGGTGCTCATTATCATATAGTATTTGGCAGACATATAAGATAGCTTATATCTACCTTTTTTTTACTTTTTGTAGATGTCTAATAAGATTACTGCGTTTCTTTCACAATTGGGTATATATGATGATATTGCCTGTGATTCTGTCTTTGAGGCATCATTCTTTCACAGCTTTGTGATGAGAAGTTAATAGTTTCTTCTAAATTCTTTAAGAAATACCTCACTGGTTTTGATACAGAAGTAAAGGGAACAATATGTGAGCTGAGCTATCTAACAGGAATATAGATCCATGTTTATCTTCCAAGAACAAATAAATCAATGTAAAAACTCAAATTATTAAGTTTGAATTACTAAAGTCTTGATCAAGAATTCTAGGCGATCAGTTCAGTTTATTGTGACTTGAATGTTCTAAATAAATTAATATATTTGCTGCATTATTTAGTCTCAAAGTAGTTTTATCATAAGGAAGTTACTTTGGAAGTCAGTAAATGCAGAGTTCATCTACCCTGTCCTGCCCAAGTTGCAGCACTCCTGAAGCGTGTTGGATAGTGCCTTGAGTTTCCTCTCCCACAAAAACTTACCAAATCATCAGTACTGCAAAAACTTAAAGACTGACCCTAAATGAAGCCTACAAAATTACTTTTCCACAATCAAAGGCCAATGTTCAACAGAGGATTTTTTTGATTTCTAGGGCCATACTCAGGTTCTGCCTACCTACTACCATACCAATACTTCCTACCAAGCCACTGACACCTGCCTATGCTTACCTCCCACCCTCTACACTGTCCCTCTAAGGTCTCCATTTCCACTTTGACTAAAAAAGGAATTGCATATACCTGGACATAGTGTTCTACCTTTCTTGAAGCTCCAAATTCCTTGTGATTTCAATAAGAAATAAATAAGAAATAAGTACTGTCAATGGGTCTAGGGTACAGCATCCTCTTATGGAGAAAGGATGGACTGATCAACACACAGGCATTTTGCTGGAGCAGCTGTGTGACAATTAGTGGCCAAGATCCTCTCAGGCACCAGCAGGCACTACAGAAGACAGCCAGACTATATTGAAGTGCAAGCTTTTAACAGGCTTTGTTACTTCACTATTCACAGTGTTCAAAAGACAGAAAGCCTGTGGGTATAAGACAGAAAACACAAACAAAGGTCTGGTAAGAATATGCTAAGAGGCATCTTGAGAGTCTCCTGCTTAGACTCAGATCATGCTAGATCAGCACAACCATAGGTGAGCAGCTAGGACATAAGGAGGAAAAAAAGAACATAGTGATTTTAATATTTTTTTTCTTCTTTTTTTCCGAAAATAGAATGTATCTACACATAACCATTGGGGAGTAACAACTCTCCTATACCTATGCCAAGATGGCTTCTCTGTGTAGGTTGGGCCCCCTACATTTCTTCTTTTTTCTGGACTAAGCAAATTTGGCACTATTTTCTGTAAGCACCATAGAAGGAAAAGCTTATTCTGGAGGAATGTGAGGACTGGTCCAAAGCCCACTAAAGTCAATGAAAGTCTTTCCATTGACTTAAATGGGATTTGAATCAGACCCTAAATGAAGAAAGAATCTTCAAGTTCTAGGCTAAGGAAATAATTCCATTGGGAGTGGCATGGAAAAACATATGAAGGTGAGAGCACTTGAATAAAACAAAAAGAGTTGAAAACTTGGCATCGGCAACTGCTTCAGTATTTTTGGAGGTCGTAAAACCCCATGTGCTTGCTTTGATGCAAACTCACCTCCCTGAAAGCAGGCTGATTTATTCCTGTGTCAGAAACATATCAAGCACATATGAGACTAATCTGTTTTGTTTTGTTTTTTTTTTTCATTTGTGCTTTACTTCAGAACTATCACAATGGAAATGACACAATATTGTCAGCTCCTCCCAGAAAGTCATCTAATTTATCACAGACAATTTCACATAAGTAGTTATCCATCTTTTTCATTTCTTTCAAATCCATAAGAAGTAAAAATTACCCAGTGCCCCTAGTGTCCCCACATGGCCTCTCTGTACTGATCATCATCCAAAACTGACTTTTATTAACTGCTGAGTTTTCACATCCCTTAGTAAGTTCCTCAGAAATGCAAGTGGTGCTTCTCTGTAAGTGTGCATAAAAAGCCAACTACCAGGTGAACTGAAGAAACAGACATTACAAGAAATCAGTATTTTAGGCAAATGTATTTAAAATAACACTGATACTGTTTTGAAGCAGAAGATAAATCAAAAACATCAGTTGAACATAATTAAAGCAGAAGGGAAAAAAAGCCCTTTTCATTTAGATTAATGCAGAACAGCTGCCTATTAAAAAGAACTGCAGGGAAAATGGAGCCAAAAAGAATTCAAAATAAAATTAGACAAGGGCTGAATGCAAAGGTGGAAACTTAAGCCAAGAAAAGAAAACACACCAAATCAGAAGTGAAGCTTTTGAAAGACAGACGCAGTCATGTGCATTCTTATCTTGAAGAAGCAAATACAAAAGAGCAGTCAAAGTTATTGGCTCCTGCAAGAACCCTGCAAAATTTTGCAGTTGGTCACTTAAGACACTTCTGCTTTTCAAATAGCATTGCTGTAGCTGTATGCTGTGGAAGAGATTTGGATACAGAAGCATTCAGCAGACTCCAAGTTTTCTCTCCTGGTATAGATTAAGTATGCTGTAAAGACAAAGCTGGCATGCCAACAGCACTCCTTTACAGTGTGCTTCATCTTTTAATTCAAGGAAGACTTGCTGCCTCAAAGGATTTAACTGTGAAGCAGGAGCAAGTGAAAAATTACTCCCTTCTGCCATCAGCACTAAGTAGTATGAAAACATACTATTGCTTTTGTGGACTGGATTTCTTTTATTTTTATATTTTGAAATATTCCCATTCAATATGTTAAATATTTTCAAAGGGAGAGGAGCAGAAAGAAAATATTTACATTAGGTTTGAAAATGTATAATTTTGTCTTCTGCTAATAAAATGAGAGTAATACTGCTTGAACTGCTTATCTGATTCAGAGAAAAAAGCACATGTTGGGCCAATGTGCTATTTTTCCCAAGATGTCTCATCAACATGCAGTACCTTTGAGTGCCATGGACTACACCAAAAATGCAAGGAGCATCCTTGCCTCTTCTGGGACCAACCTGCCCCTTGCTGAGTGTTCTGAATGAAAAGTAACTTATGGTTTTGCTTTCCTTATGGAATGCAAACTATATGCCTCTCTTAATGTAGGAAGGAGACCCACTGCCAAGCAAGAAATTTTCTGCTGTCTCTTTCTGTCATGGGCTGCCCTGGCTCTGTACTAATCCCAGTCCAAAAATTCTAAAAGTCTAAGGCTGAAAGTCTCAAGGCAGTGGTGACTCACCGTATGTTTGTGCTCAACATGGCAGAAGGACTCCTATGCTACTCTCCTTGTGTTACTGACTGCTGAGGTTTGGAGCATCTCTTTTAAGGTATCTCCTCCCTTAAAAGCTGTTTCATTTTACAGGGCTCCATAATTCACCTGAAGATCTTTTCTGTTCCCCTGGCCTTCAAATTATGAGTTTCTAAAGTTATTCAGTTACCTGACTCCATATGCAACTGAGACAGAAAACAGAGCTTTTCAAGTATCCATATGTCCTGTCACATATTTTGCTTGAGATGTGGGAGCTAAACAGGAGGAAGTACTCTCACTGTAAAGAGTATTAGTGAAAGGAGAAGACCATTGAACAAGTAAGTATCCTTATGTGGTGAGCCTAGGCTTCAGTGTTTCTCCCAGCTCAATGAAGGAGCCATGGGGTAAAACCCCTCCTATTCCTTGCCTCTGTTGATCTTCTAGGACATCCAAAGACTATTTTTTTTACCTCTTGTCCAGGGGTAAAACCCTTACTCTTGAGTTTCTTGAATTGCTCCCAGATGAATTCTCAATGGACGTTTCAATCCTTCTTTGACTCCCTTTGAGACAGATTTGTAATCATAATGACCAATCAGTCTCCTGTGATCATTTATCTAAATGTTGGAGTTTTCAGAGAGAAGCCTCATTGTTTAGACCTCTTGGAGAGGGGACACTGCCTCCTGGAGTACAGTTACCTCATCTTTAGAATGCTACTGGGACAGAGCTGAATAAGCATGTCCTGGTGTCTATACTGTCCTACTGTCCTTTACTGCCTATGAAAGAAGCCCAGATAGCTACAACAGGGATGCCTCAAGACGGGCGAGAAGAGTTCTACCATAGATGTCTACTAGAACGAGAGTCATAGCTTGTTCACAAATCATTTAGGAAGTGGATGGGGACACATAATTTTGACCGTAGTCTGCTGGATTGGTAAGTGCAACAGAAGAATGAAAGTTTGCAGACTCTGTGAGATGCTTCTAGTAATTTTTCTTCCTTACCTTTATATTTAATATTGAGTTTTTTTTCCATAATTAAATATAACAGTTCAATCTTTTTGCAGTATGACAAACACTTATAGCAAACTCTGGTTTAATAGATCATTGGAAATAACCATGTCTGAGAAGAAACTTTCATTTTTAAAACAAAACAGGATTTGAATTCTTTATGAATTAAATCTAGCTACCCAGCAATAGACTGCCATTCTAGATGATGTGTGCGTGAGGGAGCAATTTTGTTTATTTATTTATTAGTCAGAGCCAAGTATTGACATTCTAAGGAGTTCTTGGCTGGTCAGATAAAAATCTCCTTATTTGTAAAGACTGGCCATTTCTCAAACCACAGGAACTTTAAACTGTTTCCTGGCAGACACTGAGCAAGCAGGTTGAAGTGGGCAGTGTGATGAAAGGGGAGACCACCCCTTTAATCCTACAGGTTGCTGAAATCTACAGTAGGTTTTTGTTTTTCTCTTACTTGTTTGTTTATTTTATTTTGATTTTCCAATCTAGTTAAATGCATTACAGCGCTATGTGCCATATATTAACTTTTTTACTTTTTTTTTTTTTTTTTTTAAGAAAGCATTGCATATTCCTCATTCTGGTGGATACAATGTCTGCATTCACAGCCAATCCACTGTTAAACCAGGCTCTGAATGGAAAATGGTTCAGCTGGTAGCTTGTTCCTGGACTTTCGTAGAGATCTGCCTGTACAATATTTGCAGTCTTGGGCTCAGATCCATCCTTTAAAATCCTAGGCTTATTTGAAGCGAACCTTACAGAGACATGCATCTGTAAGGAAGAAAACAGAGAGGCTCCTTGCATCTCTATAATGCAAGGGCTCCTTGATGGTCATGCCAGAAATAGCAGAAGCTGCTGAGAAAGGACTCGGTGAGGACGTGGACAACACATCCTTTCAAAGCAAGGCCCAGTGCTCTGACCAGGCTTCTTCTTGCATCTGTAGGTGCTCGGCCTGCTTGCCTTTTTGCATGACGTATTCAAAGCACCAGGATTAAGCCTCCACACTTCTGAGAACTTAATGTGAGAGAACGTCTGTAAAATCTGGACATGTCTTCTGAGCTTCACCCAAGCCATCAACAGGGTTTTCCTCTAGGATTAGAAGATGGGTTTTTTTTGGTGTGTTGCTCGAAGGCTGTGATGGTAGGGAGAGAGGACAAAGGTATACACAATCCTGTGTAGTGAGGCACTATAGTGGAGGTGACCAAGATGAAGCTGGACAAAAGGTTTGTCTGCTCACCTTGAAGTCATACTGTGCAGAGGCCCCAGACTAGATCAAAGCCCTGCAGAGCTGCAGTAGCAGGGCTGGCTCTAGGCTAATTAATCCTACTTTGAAGTATTTTTATTGGTAAAAATGAAAACAGAAAAAATTCTGCTGAAGGTAACTTGTTTCCACCTCATTAACTTCCACTTAGACACAGGTTTTTATAAAACAGGATCACTTTCTTATTAGTCTTACCTGGCAAATCTGAGGACTCCAAAAGCATAAAAGACAGCTGGGAGGAGGAAAAAAGGAATCCGCAATTAATCAAAATTAATGGCTACTTTTTTTTTTCTTCTTTTCCTCAGTTGTACTTTATTCACTATTTCTTTGTTTTTCTTTTCCCTTAAGAAAGTTCTCTTCTTTCCATCATGCAGAATGCAGTAGCAGGGTCATATGGTACATCAAAAAGGTCCCGACATTGCCTGTCACTAAATCTGTGATTATTAAAAGGACTGTCTCCAGAGCAAAATCTTCCCTTGCTTGCTCCTTTTGGGAACAGATTTATCGAGATTCTGCAGGAGAGATCCTTGCTCAAAGACACAATCCTCTAAGCAGACGATACTGGAACAACCATAAAGACAGAAAGGCTTCATCCTTCACAAATACCTTAAAAAGCAAGAGTAACGCACTCTCATGAATGGTGCATCAGGTTTCTGTTGTGCTGTGAGCTGGAGGGCTTGCAGAACAGAGAGAAATCCACAAGTCAGTTTTAGGACATGGTGCTGCCTGATATTCTCTTCTCTGGGACAGATTATGGTGCATGTTCAGCTGGGTCCCTAGTGTTGTAGAATGATAAAATTGTTTAGGTTGGAGGACATCTTTAAGAGTCCAGCCATTAACCCAGCACTGCCAGATCACCACTGGATCATGTTCCTCAGCACCCCATCTACATGTCTTTTAAATACCTTCAGAGATTGTGACTTCATCACTTCCCTAAGCAGCCTGTTCCAGTGCTTTACAACCCTTCCTATGAAGAAATTTTCCCTGATATCCAACTTAAACCTCCACTGATGCAACTTGAGGCCATTTCCTCTTGCCCTTTAACTTGTTATATGGGAGAACAGACAGACCCCAACCTCACTACAACCTCCTTTCCTGCAACCCACTTTCCCCTGGAGTCAGAGAAGTGTATTGTGGAATGGGATCTGTGGCTGGGCTGCATCTAAGTGGCATTGATTCCACATGACATAGGCCAGATACAACTACAAAAAGGGCAGCAGTTTGTGTACAACACCTAATATAGATACTTAATAATTTATTCCGACAGAGAGAGTAGAGATAGACTTGTGTTTTAATTAACTAGGGATAAAGACACAACCAGGTTCAGATTCTTGTTATCTGATAGGATGCTAGCCAGCTTTTCATATTAAAAAAGGTTTTGCTGGAAGCATACTGAAATTCTGGTTAAGAGAAGAAAAGATTGATATCAAACGGTGCACTCCAACACACTGAGAAGTGCCTTTTTGATGTACTTGGACTTATAAAACTCTTGGTGGTGATTTTTTTTTATTATTATTTAAACCTTAAATCATCACACTTAACACTGATTTTATTAGTGTTATTTATCATGGTCCTATATTACGAGCAGTGAGTACTTTTTCCCAAAAACATTCTCCACGTGTACAAGGCTTGTGCAAAGCTTCTACCATAGCAGTGAAGTCCTTGACTTTCTTGTGACTCTGCCTGAAAAATTATTTTCTCTTTCCATGTTGCTTAGCTATTCAATCCCATGAAACCTGAACAGAGACGATTCCAAATGAAGAGAAGCAGAAACTGTGGGCATTTCATATGCCATAAATATTGTGAGAATAAAAGCTAATACATGAGCAGTGAAGTGCATGGCTGCTCAGTTTGTGCGCAGTGACTATATGAGGTGAAAACCTGGCTATGAGGAAATAATGAAAATTTTGCCATTGAAAGAATGAGATTTTCACCCAATGTCAGATGATCAGGCATGAACACTTTTCGACTCTCCTGTGCTCCATCAGCTGTTATAGTGAAAATATTTTTATGAATCTTCCTCCTGGAAACTGATTTTGATACAAAAGTAGTTGAGAACTGCTAAACGAGCAACTTCAGCAATGCAATTTCTCTATTTTTTTTTCTTTTTGATTAATGCATAATACTTAGTCTTCATGCTATGCAGAACTCTCAGAAAGCTCTCACACCAATATTACAAATTCCTGGATGTAAACCAACATAATTTATCATGTGACTGAAATAAAGCAAGATGTTTATAGAACCTGGCACAGATGGGTTAAAAGTCCATTTCAGCTGTGACAATGTGGTAAACTCTAGTTACCCCGAATAATCTTGCCAATGAAAATACATCTAGAATGTGCTAAATCTGACTACCAGCAGGAAAATTCTGGAAAGGACTTTTGTAGGTACACGCATGATCCCTGTTTCACATGAGCCTTCAAAAGTCAGCAGAAATCAATGCTCCTAAATCACTGAGATGGTTTAGAAAAATCTCACCCTTAATGAGCTCCGCAGCTTGAACTGTGTGATGGTTAGAAGGATCTGCTGTCACCTGACAAAATTCTCCCCAGGCAACCTGCAGAAATAAAGGATGCAATCAGTGCATATCCTAATAGAGGAACAGGTAGTGGTGCTGACCTGACTGCTCCCACAACAGCCAGGGAACGGGGGAGTTGCTAAGTGGATCTGCAGCCTGAAGGAAATGTTTCACCACATTTCTGAGTTGAAAAAAAATAAACGGAATGATTCCAGGGACCCTCTTTCTTAACAGAGCAAGATGTTCTTACAGCAGTATATAGCTGACTACATTTTCCAAGTAAAATTCCATCTCTTCTTCACTTCATTGGCTCACAGATGTACCGGTTTTGATTATAAAAAAGGAGCTGTAGCTAATTAGGATCTTCACACATGTCTGAAATATTTGAGGTCATCAAGTTAAATGTCTTTTTTCTGCCAGATACCAGAATTCAAAGGAAGGAGAGGGATGTATTTTCAATCTACCCTAGGAAAAAGAAAAAGGAAAATACTGGAGGTGAAAAGTATTTGGTGCATACAGATAAGTATCTCATTAAATGTGTTGTCTTATAATTAGAGCAAAATATTTTCTTCTCAAAAAAATAAACAACCCTCTTCAGGCTGTATCTTTAACAGCTTTGAGACCAGTGCATGTACAGAATAAGTGAGCTATAACAGCATTTAACATACTGATGATAACTAGATAAGCACAGTCAGCTCATAAATCTCTACAAACACTTATATTAAAATCTAATTGCAAGTATTACATTAGAAATAATGACTGTGTAAATATCAATGTGATACTCTGAGATAAATTATGCCTCAATGTTCTGACAACTCTTTTTCAAGATTTTCAGACTGTAGCATTATTTTTGAAATTTTGAATGCTTTTTGTTTTCTTTTCTAATTTATTGCTGTTGTTCTTGAAAATTAAAAATTTCAGTTACCAGGCTAATATTACAACAAAGTATTTCCTTTGACATTTTCCCCCCCAGAAGTTTAAGAATATTTAGTTATTTGACTTAATTTCAAATAGACCAGATTTCCATCTGTTGCATGGAATTTCTGATCTGTATATAGATTCCACATGTCTGTATGTATATAAAAGCAAATGAGAAGACAAAACAGCAAGTATCCCATTTATCACTGTCTTTATAGAAATCCAAAATTACTAAATATTGGATTATATTACTGTTACACTTGACTCCTCCTGCTATTCTACTCTGTTGTAGTACTGCTCCTGTGAATTTTATTGCATGTCTGTTAGGCCTTCCAAACCAAGAAATAAATTCTCTATAACTGTCTCAAACTGTCTGACATTTTAAAGTGCTAACATATTTGAAATATTTTCCTATATCCTGTGCCCATCCACATTTTATTTCATGTCTATGTCTGCAGCTAATTAGGACCATCTTTCCTCTTTTGTTTTTTTTTTTGTTTGCATTTGAAGATTCTACATTTTAGCTTCACATATCACCTTTCTCCAAGACCCTTCTGTTATATAATTATTGGGTTTATAGATATTCAGGTTAATTTAGCCACATATGTTTCTCTTCCTCACTAGCAGAGGCTTGAGGTTTGTCTGACTGAAACTATGAATGAAGACTGGTTTAAATTTAGAGTGAGGTAACAGACATTTTATTTGGTTGGCCCCTAAATGCTGTTCAAAGATTTATTTTAATTATAGTTTCCCTTTTGGAGCATGCATTTTGTTGACACTGTGCACAGAATTTTGTTGAAGAAACAAGTCTCTTTCAAAGTTTTTGTTATGATTGGCATTTTTACATTAAAATGCTTGATATATTATGCCAGTGCTTCCCTGATGTCATATACCAGTGAAAATTCAGCTAAAAAGCTTCTCACTGAAAAAAATTTAGTAATAGTGAAAAATGAAGAATGATTAAAACAGGCTATGCAAATACTTACAAATTCAAAGAAAAAGAAAAATTCTTAGGTTATAGGGTACGTTTTATTTCAGAAAAAAAAGAAATTATACTTTCTTGATTTTGCAGATCTGGCTGAATATTTATCTTTATTCAATTGCCTTTTTACACTCTAGTATAGATTGTCTGTCTCAGTGTCTGTAGCTCTGTCCTTTACAAGAACTGTGTTACTTAGATGGAGCTGTGGAAAGATGTTTATGAATATTTTCTGTTTGAAACCATCATTCAGTCCTTCTTTCAAATTGCTTATGTAGTTTAAACATTTTTAGTGCTTGGGAGTTCAAAGCTGCTAATGTGTTGTGTTCCTGAATGACAAATCGAACACAATAAAAACAGCAATACACTGTTTTTTTAAGAAAGTTTCAGGGAAATTCATGAAGCTCTAAGTAAAACTTTGGCCTGCCTTTAGTCATCCAAGTATTTCCTTCCTTGTACAGAGGACTGAATGATTCATTGTATGCAGGTTCTCTGTTCACCAGTAGGTATGAAGTTGATGTGACTACATAACACAGCCAGAGAACAGAAGCTCTTCTCAGGCTGAGAACCTGAGACACCTAGGAGCAGCTGCAGAAAAAAAAAAAAAGTTCCTCCTTAGGATTTATTCATGATATAAGGTCTTGACAGCTGAGCGAAGTGGCACCCATTTTTCTTAACAAGGTGTCTGAATGGTGTTGTCCTGTTTTCTGTCAGTGACCAAGGAATTTTTTACTAGGAGATATGCAATGAAACTAGACCTGCAGACTGATTGAATAAATAAATAATTTCATAAAACTTAAATATTAGAATTACTTATTTTAAAAGAGATGTGTCTGCTGAAAATGAAGAGATCAAATAGAAAAGATTGTATTTTCTCACTCTGTAATTTACTTAAGCCGATGAAAACCACATATTCAGCTCATTTCTCAGACTGCATTAACCCAAGGACACAAATAAGGAAGTGAGGGATATTTGTGTGTCATAACCCCACATCACCTAACTTCCACAACCCTAATTTCAGCTAAGGTGCATTTTCAACCCACTCTCCTAGGCTCTATCCTTAAAAGAAAAGAAAAGAATGAAAAGAAGTATGCACTTCCAAGACTCATCTTGGAAAGAAAAAAACAGGCTAGGTAAGGGGAGGCCTTACATAAATAGGGGTGCATGTATCTAGAAATCAGAGTTGTGTCAAAATGAAAGAAACAGAAAGAAACATAAGGTCATGCAGGTTAAATATATAATCAGAATATAGCATGTCAAAAACATGGCTGAAGAAAAAGTTGCAAAAGACATGAAAATTTATAATATATTTTTCTCACATGTATCAGGAATAGTAAGAGTGCAAGAGATACTATAGAGCCAAAAGAAGCATTCACAGAATATAAGTTTATAGCAGAAAAAAAAAAAAGTATTTTAATATAAGGTCACTGTAGGGGATCTTGGGAGGAACTTCATGGCGAACACATCACAAGTCCTGCCTGAAACAGAAATTCCAATAGAAGTTATGGAGCTCAGAATGTTAATGAAGGATGTGAATGTAATCATTGCACATTGTAACATACCATCTGAGTAGTCCAAAAAGAAAAAAAAAGAATATTTTTTTTTTGTCTATCTTAGATATTGTCCCCAAACCAGGACAGATATCTCTGAACAAGTAATAAAACATAGGACATCTGTGTCAAACGTGAAATTAACTTTAGACTTACTGGAAAAGAAAATGCAAGGAATTATATTGAGAAAACAAAATGGTTGTTTTGGATAATAGACTGCCCATAGGACCTAGTGCTCATATGGCATCTGTGCAACATTTATACACCAAAACATGATATTCTTCGTGTCATACTGCCAGATTACATGGCAAGCAAATAAGTCCATTTGGTGACCCTATACTTCCACTGTACAATTGACTTTCACAACAGTTCTGAAGAATTTGGAGAGTGTGGTATTCTCAACTGTTTTTGAGTTCTATGGTGATTCACTATCACAGACAATCCTTAGCCAATAAAGATTATAGAATCGTAGAATGGTTGGAAGAGACCTTAAAGATCATTTAATTCCAACCCTTCTACAGGCAGGGGCACCTCCCACTAGATCAGGTTGCTCAAACCTGCAACTAATCCAGTCTTGAACACATCCAGTGATCAAGCATCCACCACTTCCCTGGGCAACCTTTTCCAATGTCTCACCACCCTCATAGTGAAGAAACTCCCTAATTTCTAATTTAAATTGATTTAAGTCTACAACCCTCATAATGTAAAGAGTAATAAAATATAGTGAAGTAATGATTTCCTGAAACTCTCCTTGTTAACTTCAAAGGTAAGACATCTACTTCCATACAATCATCAGGATAGAGGATTCAATTATTGATTTTAAAACAATATCTAACTTATGACTACTATCTCTGATTTTAAATTTTTATCCTTAGGAGATCCATTGCTTACTATCTAAACAATTTATTTAACTTTTAGAACATATTTTTTTCTTTGAGTAATTAATGCTAAGTGCATTTACAGATATTTTACAAGAAATTGCAATATGAGACCCTGTTCTCCTAATTATTGACATAATTCAACATGGATTTACACTACAGAGAATATATTAACCTGAAAGGTTTCACCCTAAGAGACTGCAGTGCAAAACAAACAGAGATCTCACTTTAGATTCAGTGATATCTTTCATTATTTTATTGATTCTTGAAAGAAAAAAAGATATTTGTATCAAAACCAAGTCCCTCTGGAGGAAATCACCTGGATTTGTTGATAGATTTACCTCCATTTTTTTATGCATGTCTACACTGATAAAGTAATTTATAAATGTGTTGCACACTGGTACATACTTAGAATTTCACCCTGTTAGCATGAAAAAGGGAAATTTAATTAAAAGGTGTTTCTGCTGATGACATTAAAGACAAAACTGTTCCTTGAACAGCAGAACGTATAAAGCTAGGTTGCCTGTATATTTGTTGACATCTGTGCTGTCTTTTACTACTACAGTAATCCACTGTGCATCTCAGTCTGTTTTTTTCTACAAACTCCTTAAAAAATCCCTACACAAGGTATTACTTCCCTCTTGTATCTTTGACCAGAGTATCCCAGTTTCCTCTCCTGTAGTCCAACAGTTTGGCTAAGCAAGAGCAATGGTTTTTTTTTTTTTTGCTGATGTTATTTAAAATCACATTTTATGCTGATGTTCTTTAAAATCACACAATCTGAATCTTAGACTTTTTTAACTGATCTGATTTGGATGAAATTGCCTGATCGAATAACAAAGAAATTGATAAATGGTTAGACTACCTGTGAATTCTCATCAGCTCCATTTCCTCAGGAGACCAATTAAAATTTTTGATGGGCTCCAAAAAGTCATTTTTTGGGGGGATGCAGACAACTTAAAGAAAAAGGGAGAAAGATTCCTCATGCCTGAGTCACAGTCAGCTTAGAATTTGATATCAGGATCCTGGGAGGACAATGGGCAAATATCCATCAAAACCAGAATTTCTTTTTGACCTTGCATGGGAATTACTAAGCTTCCAGGGTTCTAAAGCAATCATATGATTTCAGAATACAAGAACAATGAACTATGTGTGCATATTGCATCTCTACTTTTCTCTCTAGTGAAAGCAAACTTTGGGGCTCCAAATACAGGAGTGTCCTATCTCTTGAAAATTTATGATTTCCTAGAAGCTTGTGCTGCATTTGGCCTTCAGACACACATGCAGGAACTCAGGTCATTGCGAGTTGAGAATATTTCTCCCAGCTGTGAGAATACTTGCAGCCTGAGCCCACATAGACAGCAGGTCTCCATACACATCTATGCATCCCTGTGTATATACACATTCTGGAAAAAGGAAAAATATCAGATACACCAGTAGCTTAACTAGTTTTCTGAATAGGAAAAAAAAATTGAGGCTGACATGAAATATAATGCAATTAAATTACAAAATACAGCCAAGGATAATTTGAGAAGTTAAAAGTTTTTAACTGAACTCAGAATCAAAGTATTCCTGGCTTTGATAACAGAAAAAAGGGAAAAATAACAATACATTCAAACAAAGCAACAAGCAATTGATCTTCAGCTCCTTGAGCAAGCACTACAAGCTGTACATGAAATCTTACATCCTAGCTAACCTTGGCTGACAATAGTCTAATATTAACAGGACACATTTGCTCAATGCTTACACTCCTCAGGCCACAGTGACTGCTCTCTTAGAAGTAGAAGGGTTTAAATACTAATGAATAAATAAACAAAAATAAACAGCCCTTACAAAACAAACAAACAGACAGCAACAACAACAAAACAAAACAAAAAAACCTTCAAGAGCTGTAAGAAATAGATTTTATTGGGGTGAAATACTGTAATCTGTCAGCAGTTTTACTGGCTGCCCATATGACTTTCAGAAGAGGTTGTGATGGAAACAGAACTATTTACGTGTCCTGCATCAGGCAGCAGTTCTAGAGGACAGGTGAACTTCAAGCTGCATAATTTACTGTGTTTAAAAACAAAAAAACAAAATGAGTAAATATCTTCCTGATTCACCAACACATGAATAAAGCCATTTCAGGACATGCACTTGCTCATATCTGAGCTATGAGTATCACTGAAGTCCTCTCAGTGCAGAGGCTTAATTCTGATTTTCAGTGTTTATCTGGTGTTTCTGTAGAGCTACAGTTCAAGCAAGCTAAACATTTCTATGAACACAAGAATTTTAATATATTCTTTGGACTTCAGGAGCTCTTTGTTTTGCATAGTCAAAACAAAGTGAAAATAAAGGGACAATAAAGGGTAGAAGGAGATGAAAAAAACAAACAAACAAATAAAACCAGGCACCACCTCCCCCAGCAAACAAATAAGAGAGCTAAAAGGACCTGAGAATTCACTGCCAAAACATTTGACTTAAAAATTTGAAGAAAGTGGCAAACAGGAAATAAAGCAACAAATTAAGGAAAATAAAAACAAAAGCCATGTGGTAATTTTTTTCAGATAGTTATTCAGGGTTTCTGTTAGCCCCATACTTATAATACCCATACAGTCATTTCGTTCTGTTCCTAGTTACGTGTAGTTTGGTTTATAGCAAAATTCCCAGCACATTGGGCTGCCCATTGCCTGAAGATCTGACGATTTTTTTTTGTTAGAAATGCAGAAAACCTATGAAACTCATTATCTTTAGAATCAAATAAAAGGCCAAAGAAAGAGACAATCCTAGAGCAAATGATGAGAGACTCTTAGTAAACTTCTGAAATATGCAAATGCGATTGTGTATCGATTGTGTAAAGGAACAGAAGAAAAAGCTATTCCTGCAGCTAGGTACTAGACAGTTCCCACTTATTCGTTTTGAAAGAAGGTTTTGTGTGGTATTTGGTTTTTTGCTCTGCTTCAAAGATTTCCAGATGTAATATTATTCCTGCCCATGGCAGCAGGGTTGGAACTAGATGATCTTTAAGGTCCCTTCCAAGCCAAACCATTCTATGGTTCTATGATTCTGTGATTGCAGAGAGAGCTAAATGACCATTTCTGTTTGTGAAGGGTACAAGTATCTATTTTGTTTTGCTTCTAGGTGGAATTGCAAATAATATCTTTCCTAATAAAAATAGGACAATTGTTTTACCAAATGTCAAGAAACAACCTAATGTTTAAAAAGGCTGTTAACAGTTGCAAATAGGCATTTATTTATGTCATCAGGTTATACAACTTGTGAAGATTCATAGATTTTAGGGCCAAAATGGTCCTTCTGAACATATCATATGACATACACAGGCCAACAGTGACTGAAGCAGTGCCTGTTTTTTTAGTTCATCCCTTTTCTTGCAATTACATCTGTCTGAGTCCAAGTTTTATCTCTGTGAAGGCAGGAATCTTTGCTACAGGTGGTTCTTTTGGGGAGGGTGGGGGAGGGCAGAGGAGAGTGGTTAATTATTTTTCAGAATCTTCATTTTCTTTCTTCCTTTTGTTTTCCTGTTGGTGTCTGTTCCTTCCCACTTGTCCTGATTTCTCAGCTTCGATTTTCTTGTCTTTACTCAGCAAGTCACCTCATATCCACCACTCAGTGAATAAGGAGCTGGCTAGAAGGTCGCATTCAAGAAGTTGTGATCAATGGCTTGAAGCCCAGGTGGAGAGCAGTGACAAGTGGAGCTTCTCAGGGGTCTATTCTGGGTCCAGTGCCCTTTAACATCTTTGTCAGCAACATGGACGGTGGCACTGAGTGCAGCCTCAGCAAGTTTGCTGATGACACCAAGCTGTGTGGTTCAGTGGACTCCCTTGAGGGAAGGGAGGCCACCCAGAGGGACCTTGACAGGCTTGAGAAATGGGCCAATGCAAACTGCCTGAGGTTCAACAAGAACCAAAAAGGTCCTGCACTTGGGTCAGGCCAATCCCAGGCACAGTTACAAACTGGTTACAGAGCTGTTTGAGAGTAGCCCTGAAGAGAAGGACTTGAGTGTGTTGGTTGACAGAAAGCTCAGCATGAGCCGGCAATGCACTCATGCAGCCCAGAAGGCCAGCTCCATTCTGGGATACATCAAGAGGGGTATGGTCTGCAGGTCAAGAGATGGGATTCTCTCCCTTTACTCTTGTTTTGTGAGTCCTCACTTCAAATACTGTGTCCTGTTCTGGTATCCCCACCATAAAAGTGATCTGTTGGAATGGGTCCAGAGGAAGGCCACAAAGGTGATACAGGGGCTGGAGCACCTCTGCTATGAGGATAGTCTGAGGACACTGGACTGTTCAACCTGGAGAAGAAAAGACTCTGGGGGTACCTTATAACTGCCTTCCAATACTTGAAGGGAACCTACAGAAAGATTGGAGAGGGACTTTTCACAAGAGTGTGCAGTGACAGGACAAGGGGAAATTGTTTTAAACTGAAGAACAGTAGGTTTAGACTAGATCTTAGGAAGAAGTTCTTCAGTATGAGGGTGGTGAGACTCTGGACTAGATTGCGCAGAGAGGTTGTGGATGCCCCCTTCCTGGAGGTGTTCAAGGCCAGGCTGGATGAGGCCTTGATCAACCTGGTCTAGTTGAGAGGTGTTCCTGCCCATGGCAAGGAGGTTGGATTAGATGATCTCTATGGTCCCTTCCAGCCTAAGCCATTCTATGATTCTATGTTCTAGGAAACAGTACTTCACCCATTTCTGTAGCATTTGGTAGTTTTGAATTGTTCTCAACACTGTTTCCCTTCCTTTCCTGAGTTCTCTTTCTATTTCCTCAGAAATCCTTTTCCCATTTTTTATTTCAGTTTTCCACTTAACCTCCTCTTGCCGTTCTGCTCTTATTTCTCCATTATCTGTAGAGTTCTTGTTGTGCATAACACCTTGCAGCCATTTGTGCAAATTCATGTCTCTTAAGTCTCACCATAAGCAGTCTCTCTCTTCCTTAGCCCCCTCATACTTACATATATATAACCGTTCTCTGCAAAATATTTATCATTTAAACTTTCCATTTGGAAAGACATTTCACAAATCCCTTCATCAGTTTTCTTTACCTCCTCTTTCTTTTTGAGCTGTAAAGGTCTTTCTTAACAGATCTTGGTAGTCATTTGCTCATACACTGGGTGCCCATGTTGAAGTGCTGGCAGCAGGTGCTGCAGGGTGACCTCTGTGAAGAAAGACTGTGGTTTCCTTGTGCTAGACACAGTTGGTTCCAGCCAGCTCCAACCAACCCACTGCAGGGCACAGCTGAGACACACAGCGAAGATGGTGGCACCTCAGAAAAAGTGTATTTCAGAAAGGGCAAAGTGATACACAAAAAAAAAAAAAAAAAAAAAAAAAAAGGAAAAGAAGCATGGGAAACAACCCCGTCAACCCAGAGAAGAAGGAGAGGAGAAGGAGGGGAGGAGGTGCTTCAGATGCTGGAGCAGAGAGTCCTCTGCAGCCCATGGAAAGAACTCCAGGTTGGAGCAGTTTCTCCTCAGGGACTCCAGCCTGTGGGAGGGACTCCATGATGGAGTATGGGAGAAGTATGAGGAGCAAGGAGTGGCAGAGAGGAACTGCTATGGACTGATAACAACCCACAGTAATTTACATTAATTCCCCCTAAATCATCTGTTGTGCCAGTGATGGTAATTGATAAGTGGTCAAGATCCCTGCCCTCATCTTGACCCACAAGACCTTCCATCTTAATTTCTCCCCCTATCCTGTTGCGAAGGGTGAATGAAAAAGCAGCTGTGTGGGCACGTGGCAGCCAGCCACTGTCAACCCACCACAGCCAAGAGTACAATAGACAGAATTCCATGCCACAGAGAGAAATAGGAAAATTTACAAAATGCTGTTATTTTGCTTATAAAAACTTCACAACCCTTCAATAAAAGCTTCAGGGGAGTGCAGGGAGGGAATATAGCACTGCTCATTTGCCATAGGTAGGTGTGATTTCTAAATTAAACTTTTTTAAAAGAGGAAATAAATGAAATACCAATGAAAGGAGCATAAGAAGTTCCCTATGAAAACAAATATCAAGTTCTCAGTTTGTTTTTTCCTAATTAAGTCCTGTTTGAAGTATTTAAACTTTTTTAGTGATACAAACATAATACCGTTTCGTAATGCATACTTCCATTGGCAAGCCCTATCTTGACTACAAAGGTTACTAAAGGAAGCATTAAGCAATGTCTAGGTAAAGAAATTTCCATCTGACACAAAATTTAGGGTTTTTTTCTAGTTTTTTTGTATCTCATTTGCATTAGTTGAAAAATAACTTTAACTACTTTCCTCCCTCAGACTGTCTCTTAAGAATGTATATTTTTCCCTTCATTCAATATGTAATTCCTTGGAAAATCAAGCAACATTGATCCAAAATATTACAATAATGAAGGAATTATTAGTTTCTCTTAAGCTGACTTCTTCCTTCAAATTAAATGCATACCTGTGTATAGATTCCTAACTTACAAATGCTTTGAATACAATAAAGCATGAGAGAGACTCCAAATTCACAGCCTACTTTAAAAAAAATATTTATTTTCATTCTAGTCTCTACTTCCTGACATTTTTGAGCTCCCTGATCTACACAAAAATAACCACTGCAAACAGAAAAAAAAAATAAATCTGAAGATTGATAGTCATTCATTGTTTTCCCCAAATATCATTCAAAAATTCACTTGTATTGGATGTTCAGCTAACATTTGAAGTGACACTTCCACTTCTATCATAAAGTCTGTGCAAGATATTTAGATATAAGGGATGGATTGTCAAATCAAACTGAATATGTTGGAGTTTTTCTTTCTCACCTTTCTGCTTATCGAAATCTGACTCATTAAAGGGAATTCTGCACCTAAAGTGGAGGGTCTAAACTACAAAAAAGTAATTCAAACTACCGCAGTATGAAGGCAGGGTTCTCTGAGGACTATTGTCTAACTAAAAATCAGTTAAACCAGCATTAAAATCTAAGCAGTGAAAGTGTCTGAACCACTGTTCAGATTAGATTTGGAGTTTATTACATGAAGTACCTATTGCATGGCTTTGTTCATGAATGAAATCACATATTAACAGGGAAAAAGCTAGTTTGAAAACAGAAATATTATTTTTAAATCCCCATTTATTTAGCAGCAGTATCTGGCAGAATAACTATGTTAAATTCAACTAGTGTGAAAGAGATCTATATTTTAGCTTAGTAATGCTTAAGAAATGAATTTATACCATTCACTATCTACTTTTCTCAACAAGCTGGTGTATTCTCTGAGGCAACATAAGCAGATTATTAAAAACCATTTTTTTTCTTAAACACATCTAAAAGTTTGGGTTTTTCTTAAACTGTATTCCTATTAATCAAATAACTGACCATCAGATTAGCAGCACAGTGCAGATGTTTCACCAGGATGCAGAACTTAGTTAAAAGTAACTAGCATGAATTTACATTCAGGGAAGGCCTAACTTCAGAGATAAATGACAAAGTAAGTACCTGGTCAATCTGTAAATAGTCAGTTTATATGTTGCCCCGATGAAAGTTTCAATTTTATATGTTATGTGCAGGAGAATTGTAGGGCAATTTCAATAACATGAAAAAACCCATACTATTTTGGTGTGAAAATTTTAGACCTGTAAAGATATTTGGGATTGATTTCTAAATGGTATTATGCTTCTGAGTAAATGTAATACAGAAAATAAAAGCCTAGATCCTACATAACACTAGGATTAATAACATAAGGAGTAACGAATACCGACAATGCACATGAGCAGGAACCAGCCCAGACATCCATTGCACTTTTTCTCCTTTAAGGGCTAAGGAGAAGTTGTGATTTTTTTGTAATGAAAGCTATGTAACCATATTCAA
>NW_008622425.1:4661-14338 GCF_000691845.1 Merops nubicus | reverse complement strand
TTTTCCTTCAGATGTCTACTGTGGACATGCTTACCATGACCATGTCATTATGGTGGCTATCTGTGCAGTCTGCAGGAGTAATTCACCAGGTTGTATGGTCAAACTTATCCGTGCTGTTGAAGTTTAACTTCAGGCTTAGCACAACAAGTGCCACATACTGTATCTAAGTGTGATTCTGGATCAGGTTTCTGGATTATTATACTTCTATTGTGGGATAGTTCCATCTTCAGTTTTAAAAGTTAAGAAAATAATTTTATATGGAAAGTTACACCCATGCCTTTTATCTGTAAACATATTTGCCTGCCAACAATTGTCAAACATTAGTTTCTAAACTAGAAGTTTCAGTTTTTCCAGATGTTTCTTTTTAACAGGAGGTTTAGACTTCGTCAGTAAACACAATCAATGGCTCTTCATCTAGTCATTAAGAGACAGAAGGCAAAAGGAAACAAAGTCAACTTGATCCAAATTAGGGTTATTTCAGAAAAAAAATCTAACCTGCTGATTGAAAAATAAATATTGACAGAAAGAGAAAAGGAAATAAGAAAAAGACTTAAAATGCCCTAATCATGGAATGGCATATAATCCTGGAGCAATGTAAAGCTTTATGATACCTTCAGAGGGACATATTTTTTGCTTAAATTGTACAATGTGGAAGATAAATGTAATACATTTTTCCCATTGTTGAAGCAGCATGACACTTTTACAGAGCAGATTAAAATAAGTCATTCATTATACTAGATGTTCATTCATTGTTAATTAGCTATTACAGTGCTGACATGGTTTTTGTTAATTCTTCCCCTACAAATTGGAGCTTTGGAGCTGACAGTAGAGAACTTCACTGACAAGAAGTCATGTTCATAAGAATGTACTAGTGGTTACAGAGAGTAAAGCTGTATGTAGAAGGATTGTGAGTACCTCTCCCCTGTTTTCAGGTGCTTTGCTCTTGTGGATGGATGGATGATTATGACAAATTTGGAAAAGCATGACGATCTGACACCTTGAGTCTATGCCAGAGTTTAGCATTGCCCAATGCATGCCCTAATCTGCATGGCTGCAGGAGATGTTCGTCTTAGCCAGTGTGAGTGCACATAATACACCCCATCTGATCTTGCTGTGACAGCACAGAACCAGTGCCAGGAAGGTTAAGTGGGCAGGGAGGTCCATCATAAGCACTAGTGCTTCCTGATAATGAAGAAACTGAGATGGTAGCCCAGGCCATATAAATTAGCAATAGATTAGAAATATATTGCACCTGTTGATTCAATGTCCAGAGCATGGATGAAGGAGAAGAAAAATCTTTCGCTTCTCCATTCCCTGATCTTAATTTCAGAATAAAATTTATCTAAGGTACCCACTTCTGCTCAGTACTGAGATACAGTGCTGATGTACCCAGCTTCTGAGGTTATATGAAATCTTTATCTACTTTTTCACATTACATCCTTGTACATGACATTGCATACATTACAGTATACCTACCTCTACAAAACAGAGGAGATTGACTCGATTGACAAGCTTCTGCTTTATGTACGATTCTTCATGAAACTCCACAGACTTCCTACAAAAGTCCTGGAAAAAACACATCCTCTATTTGTCCCCTATTTGTACCATGTCCTAACATGGTACTTCAAATTTGAGAATTTGTGTAAGTGGGGCATATTTCAGTAGTGATTCCTTCATCTAGAGTAGTGCAGAACATAAAAGCCACTGTAGCAGGCAAAGCTACCTGTGATCCTACAGGCAGAGGAGAAAAGGATGCAAACTGGCTATTGAACAGTCACATTTTTCAGATTTCAGAGATGAACAAAGGACTAGTTTCAGATATGTTTTTGCAGAAGCTGACTGCCAATGTCTCACTCTTAGGCAGCACACACCAAGTTAGGAAGGCAAATTCTTTCAGCTGCAGCAGAAATGAGCCTGGTTTTGTGCTGGAGAACCTAGTGAAACAGAATAACATCTCTCACCAGCCCATCCTTCACTAAGCAGTATTTTCCATCAATGGAGTAATCTAATTCCAGCCATAGCTGTCATTGTCTATATTCTAAATCCTTGGCAGCTGACTGCAAGGGTAGACAAGAATTGCCATGGTTATTATGATGCTTGCTGAACATGATGATGAAGCAAATGTTTACCCATTCCTTTTCAAAGAAGGCAAACCTCAATGCCAGCAGCATGTTCTGACATTCAATGCCTATGTTTTGGATAACCAACTATAAACCGGTAGCATTAAGAGACTTCTTGCCCAGAATTATAAATGATTTTTGCTAACATTTACAACACACAATAGTGTGAGCTGTTCCTTTTCTGATCTTTCAGTTGACTCCAAGATCCTTCTCATATTTCTTTCAAAGTAAGTTTTGTTGACAAAAATGAATCCACAAAACCGTGGAGAGAAAATGGACTTTGAATGACTTTTCCTGGGGCTTCATGTGGATCTGAAGACATGAATCAGAGGGATTCCTATCATCACAATTCATCATTACACTTGGCTTACCATTTTCTGTTGGCGCTTTCCTCTTTTATACCTTCAGGATGCAGACACATCATGTTGTGCTGCAGTGCATTCCAGGGTCAGAGCATTCTAGCATGACTTACAGCAAGAAAGACTTTTTTTCCTTGCTTTTCTTGAGTAATTGCCTTTGAGCATCTGCTCTGTGGAAGAATGTTAATGGAATTGATTTGAAAATGAAAAGAGATACCCAGATTTCCTTAAAGGTTACATTCGTATCCAAAACCTGCACACCTGGGGTACAATCTCAAAACACACATATCCACATTATTATATAATTTACTATGCTGACATCTCTTTCTGAATGCATAGAATTATTTTGATGCTATGAGAAAGGAACTTAAACTTTAAATAATTCCAGCAAAACTTATAATAGGAAATGAATGATTGGATGCAAGAGGAGTTACTTCTATTTTCACTATTCTTGGGTACTGTATTACATGTAAAATGTAATTCTTTTTGCTTATGGATTAAGCTGACTGACAGTTTGGGTTTGTACTGTTTCCCATGATCCATTTTGTTAATTTTATTTGTAATATTATAAGGTGAAGGGATAAATTAACAATGGTGTAGTAAGTAATTTGCACAAATTTACTACACTTCTTGTGAAACTGCCATTATTTTTATGCTGGTAGAATGCAGCCTCTGAATTAACTCATCCAGCTCTGTTTTCTACTATAAGGAATATTTTGGTTGGCTTTGGATATCATGGATGATTGCCTAAAGTAGACAGCACTGAGTGTCAGGGTGGCCCATGAAACACCAGCCATACCAGCTGTAACAATGTAGTTTGCTGTTCTGCTCTGTAAAACAATCCAGATTGCAGCAGCCAAATATTTATTTTCCTTAGTGTTTCTGGGTGTCCTTGCCATTTTTAGAGTTTCAGCTGTCTGAAGGCTGAGGTATATTTAGCATAGCATCAGCATCCTTGTTTACTGGAGCAGAGAGTTGCTGCAGAGCGACTCTGTTTCATAGCTGCCATCCTATTTCTGCCACATCTGGGAAATATGGCTCTTAAAAAAAATTCTGGATTATTTTCTGGGAAACCCTGATAGAGGTTATGAGCATGTGAGATACAAAGGTGACAAACTAGAAAGCAGATCAACTTTATAACACACACGCAATGGCCACTTGTATAAGTATCAGGCAACACACCTGGAAATAGTGTTTCATATGAGATACTGCACACCTGGTACAATCCTGCAAAAATAAATATATTTGTTGTTTTCATCGCTGACAAATTGAAAAGAGCTATGGAAGTGTTCTACCTAGAAGAGTTAACACTACCCTTGTATTTTTCTCCAAGAATCTCCTTTCCTGGTACCTTTCACTGGCTTTACTCTGGGCTAGGGAATAAGAACCACCTGCTAAAAAGACATCTTAGACACAGAGAAGTTCTGAGCCTCCTCATTTAACTATTTGGAGGGACAGAGTGGGTACAAACAGGAGGTCCTGTCTGAAATCAGGAAACATTTTTTCACAGTGAGAGTGACGGAGCACTAGGGTAGGGTCAGTTGCTGAAGGAGGTTGTGGTGTTTCCATTGCTGGAGATATTCAAAAACCATCTGGATATGGTCCTGGACAACTGACTCTAGGTGGCCCTACTTGAGCAGTGAGGATTGGATAAATTGACCTCTGGAGGTTTCTGCCAACATCAGCCATTCTGTGATTCTGTGACACTCCTTTTCTACAGGTGTCTGATCTGTATCAGGAAGGTACAATGCTTATCAACATGGGACATGTAGTTAATTAACACTTTAGATCATCAATACATGTAAATAGTGTATTCTACCCTAATACCTGACTTCAGAGACAGTGGGCTGTTGAAGAGAGAAATTCCCAAAGATAACAAAGACTCTTGGACCAGGGAAAAGCAGTATGAGACACCTGGGTGTGTCCTCAAGGACATCTGAGGCATCCTAGTAATCCTGAGTGTCAGCTGATATCAATAGAAGAAGTTGCACCTTCATCACAATGCATTGTTGATCAAGAGAATTAAGCAGTCCAGTTGTCTGGAATGCAGGAAAATCTACCTTGGATAGGTGGCACAAAACTCTCAAATCAAGTAAAGAGATATGAACTGAAAGCTTAAGCCTTCTGCATAGCTCCCCAGGGGAACAGATCTCACAGATTTGAAGAAAATAGCAAGAAACTTATGGACACCTCCCATTCCCCCTACAGATAAACAGATAACAACGTATGTATAAAGAAAAAAGACACAAAAAAACGTGTCTGAAACAGATTGAGGTGTAGGGGCAATAGCACACATACATTAAATGTTATTTAAAATGGTTGTTCTATTACTACCAGAGGACTGATTTCATTAACTATATACCTTATCAATTTCCTCCGTACTTCATGGGAAAGACACTACTACTGTTGTCTCATAACCTTTGCAGTCATAATATGTAAATCTAGTGTTACTTACTCTAAAGTGAGCCCAGACTTTCCCTTTCCAGAGTGTCTACACAAACAGTAAAGCAATAGAAGCCCTTATATACCTGGAAACTTTGTAACAGATGCCTAACAATGGGGATGGACACATAACATTATTTTTCAGACATATTTGAGTTCAGGTCCCAGCAGCAAGGATAGGATGGGCTGTGTCTGGGTGGAGCTCTTGTAGAAATCAAGCAGTAACAGTTTTTAACCAGCCACGGGAATCAACTGGGTGGAGACTTTCAGGTCACTGCCAGCTGGAGCATCACAACATCTTGTTCAGGGACTGAACTCCCACCTGCCTGATGGTTGTGGAGAACAATACCAGGAAGTTTATGGAGCCATGTAAAACATCTGGCTTGACATCTTTATATTTTTATGATAAAATGTGGAAGGGGGAAATAGAATTTTGTAAATTTTAACACTTTTCTGTTGTTGCTTTCCAAGTAACTTGCTTTCTTGTTTTAACCAAACTATAATTCTGTGTTTGTAGAATGTTCTCATGAATGTTTTTTTTTAAAATGACAAAGTAAAAATGCTCATTTTGTTTCTCACAGAAAGCTAGAATATTCATGTCTACATCAGATAAATATGATATATCTTCCCTTTGCAAAACCACCAGAAAAACTTCAAAGTTGAAATCTACTAGGATTGAAAAATATGTCGTGTGGTCCTAAGTTTTTTTCTTAAGTTTCTTCATTAACTGTCCTTCTCTATGATTTTAGGAAGATTTTTAACTTTTTTCCTCCTACGTTTAGTCTTTACTCTGTAGACTCTTCAGCTCCTGTCTGTGTCTACTAAAGGGACAGAGATAAAAAGGTAGACTTGTGAGATATAACTTCAGAGTTTCATTAGTGTTATTCTAAGTTTTTCTCTCACTATACATAAATATTATTTTTTTTTACAGAAAAGATTAAATGAGAATTCCAGGCATTAGGAAGATTGCCGTATCTTGCAACTTACGAAAGACTGTAGAGAAAAAACGGCAGCATTTATTACATTACATCTGTGGTAGAACAGACTACAATGACATTGTGGATTTAAGTACTCAGCTGTCAAATTCAGCAGCTAAAATGGTATCTGCCACTATTATTTTTCACGACTTTCAGTGGGTGATTTTCTGCAAAAACTTTCCAACTTCCTAAATGTCACTTGTTCGCTCCATATGAAACTAATAAAATAGAGTTAGAGAGTTAAACTCAATATTAAAAACAAAAGACAACATTAATGGTCTCAGTACAGTTCATAACATGAATATTTAAAGAGAAGAATGGTCTCTATTCTTTTCCTTAGAAGGGTGAAAACTAATTCCCAGGTTTGTATACACTTTGACTAAATTTCATTTCAAGATATAGGTGTAAATTAAGCAATGGATTACACAGCGGTGACAACTATGCACCTAGCTGATAAAGCCATCTAAAGGATTTGTAAAATCTGTCAGCTGATGGCATTTGCAGCCAAGCCACTTTACATTTTAGAGCTCTGGGAGCCCCTTTCAGTGATAAACTTCCCTTCCAATAAAATTTTATTTACCCTAAACTGGAACAAAATTAATACTTTTGAGCTTTTTCAGGGAACGGAAATCTTAAAAATCTTTTGTTTGGGGAGAATGGAGTGGAATTTAAAAAAAAAAATAAATCCAAGCCACAGAGCCAGCTGGCTCAATTTCTTAGACAGAAATCACACCAGATCATGGATTCAGCTGCTTCCAGGAGTGGGGAGACCCATAAAACAACAGGGAGGCCCAGTTTGCCCGGTTGGCAAACTGGACTATGTCAGGAATTTCAGCAAAATTAATGTGTTCCTGAAAAATGATTTAATTTCACTGAATCAGAATTTTCCAGGGAAGACCAATCCATCAGAATATTTGCCTAATTTGATGGTTCATACTCTGTGTAGGAATAATTTGTTGTTTGTTTACCAATGACTTCTGTACTCTTGCAGAATTTATGGCCACACTACAATGGTTGCTTGTGTTCCTATTAGGTAACCCAACAGACACAATGTCCTCAGACCCTGAAATGCAATTCCTTCTTCAGAAGTATCTCCTGCAAAGGGGAAGGCAACAAATTCTATATATCTGCTATGGAGAGACATATTCTGTTCTTGCCTTGCCTGTGGCTGAATATATGAAATGAACATTTACTTCATTACAACAGGATATTGAGGCCCAGGTTTACTGTAGGATGAAGAGCATGTCTTTGAGATGAACAATGAGAAAGAAATGAAGGAAAATGGCTCTGCCACTGCTATTGCAGCTTCAGAAATTACAATTCTATCACATTACTTTATGACGAAACCTCCAGTCATTTGTATGAATACAATTTAATTTATATGGCATTCCTATGGGCATAACATAAGCTCTGAAACTCAAAAACAGTATCAGAAGATGGAGGAAGTTACAGGAACTATTATGGAAGGCTGTGTGGAAAAAAAAAATCAAGTACTGCATTTGTAATTAATGGTAGAAAGTCAAAGATGTACAAGATAAATTTTTACAGACTCTAGCTGTTAGCAAAGAGTTGAAGAAATCAAGCAGTGCTTTAAATGTGCTTAAAACCTCCCTGAAAAAAATTCTTTAGTCAAACAATATGTGTTGCAGCAGAATTCAAAAGGTGGAAGGGTGATTCCCTGATCTCAGCAATTAAACTTTAGAGATATATTAAAAGGGCCCTGAAAAATGAAATTTTGTTGCTTGCTTTTGAGAAGCAGAACACTGATAAAGTGTCCATCAGGTGGGTATGCAGTCATTCCACGTTATTTTGTTGGGCAAGTTATAATTAACTGCATTTGTCCAGTGATGTATTATTTTGTTTTAAATTCTGAGTTTTGACATGGCAAACATTTCATGTGGCACACATTTAAAACTGCGGTGGAAAATCTGTATCATTAAATCTATTCACTACTCTTTCTTGACCTCTTCTTTGAAAAATGATAGGTAACAAAATAAATTCTTTAATAATGTGCCATGTGATGACATATGCCAGTTTCTACAAAAACGTAAATTTTTTTTCTTTATTAGAAAAGGGTCCATAACATAACTTCAACTGTGGAATCTGAATACATGCCTTGCCAATATGGAGAAGGTTGTTCTCTTTAGACCATTTAGCTCTTTAAATCTAAAAAGCAGTATACACTGAATATTTATCAGAATGAGATAAATATCTGAGAATGTGCTTCTAGATGATGGAGAAATAAATAAAGGCGAGAAATTCCCCAGACCACAGCTAACAAAAATGTTATTGACTTCTTTCACAGTATTTACCCACTAAAGAAATATAGTATGGCTTCACATATCAAAAATTAGCATATTCACAAGGAAGCCAAAAATTTGGATTTTACCTTAGTTCTTGCATGTTCTTATTGTACTGACATTTGTAACTTTATATGTCATGATTTTGGGAAAAATATACATGTTAACGGAGTCAAAAACATTTTAAAGAAACATAGCATATGTTTCAATGACCCTATCCTTATTTAATTATAATTAGAACATTAATATTGTTCTAATTGTATCACATATAGATATTTCCAGATGTTAAGTCCTTATTTCATTATATATAGCGTTTGTATAGGAGAAGTTATCACAAACAGCTAAATAGCTTGTAGGTACTGTGGAGCACTCAAAGAACAATTGCAAGACATTCAACTTTAGACAAGCTAGGAACCACAGAGTGTACCCAGAGTGACCAAAATACTGCTGAAAAACATATGAAGCCCCTAGAGCATGCACTTATTAGCACTAGCAGGGTGTCACAGCTAATGGTGTTTCAGACTTTCTCATTATACAATATTTTCAACAGTTACTATATACTGTGATGCTGAAGGATGAAGGAATATACAAACCAGATAATTCTATTCATTTTTCATACGGTAAACCATAGAGTAAACAACTGAATGTTCTGGGTGTTTCAGCAGGTTGTATGTGGGCAAGATTTTGGGCTACCTTTGTGCATTTAGAATTAAATGATCTCATGGAAATACTTAACAAAAGAAATTGAGAACTAGAAGGACTCCACTTTTCTCAACCAAAATAGGACATTAAGAGCAATACAGAAAACTGCAATTGTTCAGTGGTCTGACTCCTGTAAATAAAATTCAAATAAACTAAAGAAAAAGATATTTTTATGCGATAGTTCATGAAGGATTTATATTTTATGTGTGGGATTTTAGTAATCTAATCCAAATGAAAATGAATAAGTATAGAATAGAATATTATGGTTAGATCCAGGAAGTTTTGTGTGTATCCATGAAAACTATTCAGTATTTGCACAGACTCCAGCTAGTGAAGATGGTTTGTGTGGCACTTTGTAGTCTCAACTTGTAAAACTGAAGTCAAAAAAGTATCTTTGTCGTTGTTTGCTTTAACCAAGCATTGTACTCTTAATATCTGACAAACACCTTGTAAAACAACACCTTTTTAAAATGTATTGTATATATCTGTTAATTCCAGAATTAGCTGAGTTCCTGTTTTGCCAATGACCAGGCCCAACAAAAATGATAGCACCAGCAGGAAGAGAATCCAATACACAGACTGTAGTGTAAACAAAAACATTATGATATGAATGATCGCTGGGGGTACAAACAGATCAGTCAGCTGGTACATAATTGAAGCCACCCCCAATGATCCCACAAAAGACATGACTCGGCCCACAGCAGGTGGTACAAACAGAGACCCGAGGTTGCCCACAGTTGGCATGGGAAACAGCCAGACCAGCCAGTTAACTACATA
>NW_008622425.1:0-4630 GCF_000691845.1 Merops nubicus | reverse complement strand
GACTCTCACCCGATCAGCCCGTGTTCACAAAGGTCTAAACAGACTGGGGTCCAGCTCCAGGGAGAGTCAGGAGGTCTGCCCTGAACCAGGAAGCTCTGGGGAGTGCACTCCAGAGAGCAGACACTCCTCCCTTCCTGCAAGTGGTCCCAGCTTTTATCCCCAAGCAGACACCTGACCTTTGTCAACTCAGTGCGGGACCCCTGGGGCTCATTTCCCTTCTGGCTCTCCCTGCAGGGCCGGCCGCACCCTGGGGGGAAGCTATAAGGCAAACTCACCACCTCTTTATGTAGGGCTGTGGGAATCACCCATATATCAACCTTAATTTGGGGCTGGGGGTTCAAACCTCAGCATTTCAGTTCCCCAAAAAATATTTAAAATATTTATTTTCTTTTTAAATTGAGAAGATCTGCAAGTACAGCCTATCCTCTTGTATCTACAGAAATATTTTAATATATTAAAATTCATTAGTAAAAGTTACTCTGTGTACTTGAGAAGAAAGGTGTAGGTAAAGATCCAGAGTTCAGTCAGATTTTTGGTTAGCAGTTTGAGAAGTGCAGGAAATTCCCTGTCTCTGTCAAGCCAGAGTCAAAGGACTTGCTGATTTTGGAGCAGTCAAGATTTTACTGTAACTGCTTTAAAGTCACACTCCCCTTAGCCCAACTTTCTTTGGGATTTCAGAGGGCAATCTCAGGAGCTGTGTAGGTAGATCAGTGAAGTGCTTCCCTTGAGCCAGAGGAGGCTGATGTAGACAAGGTCATGGGTGTCCACATCAGTTGTGCAGCCAGCCTGCTCTGCACTCCCTGTACCTGAGAGCAGCACTGGGACTGACCTGCAGCCACCTGCTTAAGAACAACTTTATTTACTTTTGTTCTAAACTTGTATCATCAGCTGAACACTTTTCACTCATTTCAACTGGGTTTAGCTAACATAAATGGCTGATAAGTCAAGAAAGAGTGCTGACTCCCCAGTGCTAAAGTGCAGCTGGAGCACAATAACCCCAGAAAACCAGACTGCTCCTGGAGTTATCAGATCAAAGTGTAAAAAGTGGTGAAAAGTACAGACACACTAGTTATGAAATATGCAGCTAAAATGTTGTTTGACCACAGAACAGATTTCGGAGAGAGGTGAAAGGCAGTTCAGAACCAAACTCACTTCACAGAGTTCAGCTTCATTTTGTAAAACCATCAGTTTCATCAGACTTTTTTTTCCACGTAATAGTTCTCTTTTAAAACCAAGAAACTGAATAAATAGAATTGCTTTCTTCTCTTTAAAATCCTTTTAACTTGTGCATAATTTTTTAATCAGCTATTATTCATTTACAGGAGAAGTATGTTACAATAGAAGTAGAGGCAGAGGGAAATTCAAGCACAGCATCGATGGCAAAAGTAAAATATTTAATACCCAATAAAATGTTCTCTCATTTTAAGTGGTCTGTATATCAATGCTGATGATTTGGCATTAAACTGTGCAATAAGATGTTTTCAGAAACATTCATTTATTTTCACATTGAAATATACCTTTATTGTCTCATACATTAAAAAGTATTTTCAAGCATCCTGTAGCTTTCAATTACTATTAAAAGTCTATGTATTATATAGCATACTTACATGCCATTCCTAGGTTCACTATCAACAAGAGATATCAATGATTGCAATTACTAAGTACAGAAAGTTTTACCAATGGGCTAAAACTCTAACCTTTTCTTGGGCAGCTTCAAAAAAATGAAACAGAGCCAAAAGTGGGGTTTGGAGTTTGCAAACATGGGAAACATTGGAAACACAGGAAACCTTGGTCTACATTTCCCTTCAGAGATAAGTTAGAAAACTGATTGTGAGAAGAGAGTGTTCATACAATTAATCCCTATGAATTCCTCACAAATTCCAGAATTTACAGCAAAGTTTATCCAAAGCAGAGAGCAAATTGTTGGTAGAAGCAGTACAAATATTTCATGATAAGGATTGATCAAAGCAAAGTTAATCAGACTTCAATAATTTTTTAAGATTTTATTAATTAGGAAAATATTTTTTAATGTTCTTACATTATAAGGGTGTAGTCTAAAGACTGGTAAAAATATGTCTGCAGGTCTGGAGTCAAAATTCCTTGTTTTCAATCCATTTCAAGTAACTGAATCACAAGAGCAATGCTTATATAGTTATAAAGTGAGAGAGGTAAGAAAATGCCTGGAAAGGCTAAGAAACAATATTGGGCATGAACAACTTTGGTAGGTCATGAAAGAAGAAAGGTGAAGGAAAATAAAAAGACAGTTCATTTGGCCCATCAACAGAACAAGAGTTAATTATCTGAATTTCTAAATAGTAAATTAGTTTATAAAATTGAAGGTCCTTTGTGGCACATGGTGCATTCTTCTGTAAGGGGCAGTCTTTATTCATAAAGACACATTGAAAATTTTTTCTCGATTATCTCAGGACACTGAGAACAATGAGTTGGAAGCAAAATCAGAAGCACACTTTCTTCATCCAGGAACCTGATCTAGAAGCCAAAATCCATGGTGGTATTAACAGTAACAAAGAATAAGACTTTGACCCCATGCTTTGTGCACAGTTAAAGAACAAAGCACATCTGGACCTCAGAAAACAAAGACTTGTAGAAAGAATTGTACCTCCCACACTGAAGCTGATACAAAGCTAGTCAGAATTACACAAACCTTTCCTCAATGACCTTATCATACCATTCCAAGTGTGCACAAGGAAAGCAGCACTCTGCAATGTATGAAGGTAGACTCTGATTTTTAATCAATGTAAACAGAAAGATAAAACCATTTTTCTGATATTATTACAGAGGGGCTCTTCTACAAAACAATGGCTATAGCCATGGACATTCTCTTATGGACTTCACAAGGTACAATTTTCTGTTTACCAGTTTCCTGCGTAAGATGATCATAAATACATTTACTTAACTGCTCCCTCTTCCTCCAATGTCTTCCTAAGCAGTAAATTATACTGCGTTCATAGTCCTCTAAAGTGTAAATCAGCTTCTGCACAATAAAATTAATGAGCAGTGTTGCTAAGAGCCAGGTGTGCCAGCCTAAATGAAATGTCACATGCAAGCTTGGACTTTGGACCATTAACCATGGCTAATTGGCAGGGCTATTTTATACTCAGAAACAGATGTCCCTCCAGAACTGACTTCATCGTTTTTAGTGTGCCAATACCAGGAATTACTTTGAAACAAACTTTTCACATTGCCCTGAAGGCTGTTGGACAACAGGAGTGGCAATATTGATTCTTTCACCTTTTATTTTGATTCTATTCAATAATATTGCTACCACTATGGTGGCTGAAGACAAGAAAGAATTCTATTCTGTTGCAACAGGCTAAATTTACAAGAGTTTCCTACACACTTGTGACTAAATGCACAATGTCTCTGAAAGTACACAAAATATGCTGAGGTGCCTTTTTTTTTTTTTTTTTCCTCAAACAAAATGCGGCCTTTTTTAAAGTGCTCTGGGGAATGAAAATGAAAGATGCCAGATGACAAATGCTGAGTGCTTATTGCTTAACAAACATGCTGAACAAATATCACAAACCTGCAAAGCCATTAAGTACAGGAACTCTTTCCACTGAAGCCCAGAGCAGGAAGACAAATAAAGAGCTAACACCACACTCATAATACAGTTAAAGGCAACCAAGTTATACCTAAATTGAATGGGAAGACACATTTATTTTGGCACAACTACATAGTTACATATTGTTCTATATTACATTCAAGTATTTAATTTTAGAATAGTGCAAGGAGTCATGACAGAAATGGCACATTATGAAAATTAACATGACATAATAAAATAAAATCTTCTTATGCAAAACTTTCATCTGCTATTTTTACTTTCCTCTCTGCAACAAAGGAATGGACTGTACATTCAAGCAGAGTCAACTAATTATCATGGAATTGTTTTAGTACTATATAGTATCCTTAATCCTTAAACAGGCAATTCACAATGTTACATTGCAAGATGACTAACATGCACCATACACGTTACCATCATTTACACTCAATGTTACTGCATGTGAGAATAAAACAAAATGAGAGAGTTGTGACAAAGATGTGTGGAAGGCTACAGGTCAGAAGAAGACATGTATGTCTGGCTCTCTGCCAAAGGCAAACTACATAGAAAGCAAGAATCCTGCCAAGTTCATTGAAGGTACAGGGTCTGTCATAATGAAGAATTTAGGCATAAGCCAATGGCTCTTGTTTGAAAGCAGAAGTTATTTCCTTTTCCAGCAGCAAAACAGTCTCAGGTTCTCAGTAGAAAAGGATTTGCATACAATATCATATCTCACCTTGAAGGTATAGTAACTTTGTTCTAGCAGTTCCACCCATGTACTACCTTGATAAACTTATGTTTTGACAAAGTCAATCTATAGTTCTGTTATTAACCAACAGAGGATGATTTGCAAAAGATAAACTGGCCACCTGACCAATCCAAAATTTGAATCTCAGGGTAAAGTCTCTTGGACACATTCTTTATCACTACTTAAAACGTCATTTAGTATGTATCAAGGAAAATTCCCTGAGGCTTTATGAACTTGATAATGCGGTATTCTGGCTTTCTATTTTTTAGTGAATGAAAAAATGCTGGTAAAACACTATGTCATAGAATCATAGAATCATA
>NW_008622424.1:0-490 GCF_000691845.1 Merops nubicus | reverse complement strand
TGGGGACCTTAACTGGTGTGATGAAAAAGATACAACTAAAATGCAAGATGGTTGTAAGAGGAGTGCAGGTCTGGTGTCTCCCTGGGGCCACAGAAGTGGATTTTCTGTGGCCCTGTGCTGTGAGGGTGACTGCTGGTATTCTTCCCACCTTACTAAAGGAGTAAGATGAAGCTCCTGGTCACGAACCCTCATGTTGAGGTGTGCACAGTGCAGACATCTGTACGTGCATTGAGCATCTCTGCTGCCAGGCAGCTGCCAGAGACCCAGTCAAGGCAGTTACAAAACCCACTTGAAGTGGAAACCTCTTTTCTTTTGGATTTCAGAACAACAAGTGGGTGCAGGACTTTCCTCAGGGGTGCAGGACCTTCTGGTGTCCTCCTCTCAAGGTCTGTCCCTGGGAAATTCCCTGCTCTGAATGTCTGTCTGTAGTAGAGATCCACAGAGCAGGAGGAAGAGTGTGATTTGTGTGTATGAAGGACAGGTCTTGGGG
>NW_008622423.1:0-25486 GCF_000691845.1 Merops nubicus | reverse complement strand
ACCCCAGCATTTCACTGTCTCAACTTAGGGAGTTTCACCTAATTTATTTTATTGCCAATTAACATAAAGTTATTTATTCAGACATTGAGGTTCCCCTGCAGTTGCTCTTCCAGCAGTGTCTGTGCCTCCAGTGTGGGGCTCCCACAGGTTACAGTCCCTTAAGGATGGCCCCAGTGGTCTGTTCTGACCCGTTCCTCAGACTTTTGGGATGTTCTGGGGCTGGCACAGGGTGCTTGATGAAGAGGCTTTCCCACACTGCTCACCAGCAGTGCCCTGCTGCCATCAGTGCCCAAATTAAGGTGACAAACGGTGACGATGGAGCACACACCCAGCCCCAGGGTGGAATATGTTGCCTTCCAATGCCAGCTAGACAAATTAAAGAGTGACAAAACATTTGGAATTTGGGCTCTGTTGGGACCTTGGGGTTGTGAACAGGCAGGCCATTGATGAACCAAACAAACTGTGTGTGTTTGGAGTTTGCAGAGTCTGATGGGCTCAGGAAATGTGGGTTATGTCTACTAAAAAAAAGTCACTTTGCACCTTTCCACTGCAGATTTAGGTCATCTCTTTGAAAATCAGCAACCCCTCCAAGCCATCCTTGCACCTCAGAAAGGGATTTGTGCCTAATTCAAGCTTTTGAAAAAGCATTTTTAAAGGCTTTTGCACTCAGATGACTTTTTTTCCCTGTGATCAGTTCCTGCCAAATTAAATATTCCTGTGCTATACAGTGAGATGGGTGTTCAGGGCTAATTCCTGACCCGATAATTTCCAGATTCTGGGTTTCATGTGATTTATTTACCTGAAAGGAGCAGCATGGTTGTTATCAGGCATCAGGAATGCGTGTGTGGAAATGACAGAGTGTGTATTTCTGCTGGCCAGTCATGCTGTCTAAATATAATCCTAGAAACCACTGCTCCAGTTCTGGTCCTCCTTGAGCCCTGGTGAAATGAAAAGTCGCTAACAGATATGAGTGTGCAGATTTAGTATAAAAGAATGTCTGTGAGCCAGCTGGCCTAATGTTTGTGCACTGTAAGGAGGTCAAAGACCTTGTATGGTCTTAATAAATAGAATCAACTGACTTCATATGTATTTTGGCACTAATATGTGGCCTATGGCATCATTTCCTGAGGGTTAGTACAATATTAATAAAAAGGCTATTCCAGATTAGATCCAAATCAGTGTTATGGTGGAGAACAGTTTTTCTCTTTGCTCAGTCAGAAGGAAAAAAATAAATTAAATTGAATAAGGCACAGCTGCTTATGGCATTACTTTGAAATACCCACACAAACACAAATCCTCAAGTTAAGTTGAAGCTTGCTTCATTTTATTTATTTCTCATTAGTTTGCCTTAAATCACTGACTTCTCTTGGAAGGCAAAAAAAAAAAAAAATGGAAAGAAAAAAAAAAAAAAAAATGGAAATAAAAAAGAAAAAAGTCCTGCCTGGGCCAGAGAGATGAATAAAGCACATGCCAACAATAAATCCAGGTTTAGCCTTTGGCTTTGAAACACCCTGAACTCATTACATTTGTTTGTGTAGCCACTGTTAATCTGTTATGACAACAAATTAAAGTCTGATTTAAATTAAAGCAAATCACAAAATAATTAGAAGCTTCTTCTCTCTCATACCTCTTTGCAGCTCTTCGCTCATTGCTGGTTGAGGTTAGGAATTCATCACCTGCCATCTGATGCTTTGGAAGGATTATCTGTCAGGCTTTTCCTTTGCCTTCTCTGCAGTATCCATTTTATTCACAGTGTCGTGTGGGGCACTCACACATTAACCACTGGCTGACCTGCTTTCCTTCAAAACCCCTCACTTCAGGCCTTAGAGGAAAATAAACCTCTTCATTTCTTCTTCAGCAGTCCTAATGGCTTGTTTCACACTCTCATTAACCATTTCCCTGAAAACAAAATAAATCAGTGTTTTGCATGGTGCAGAATCATATTGTGTTTATCCATCTATTAGAAACATGCTTGCAGTCCTGAGGCCTTTACTATTGCTCTCTCTCTTTTTTTCTTTTAAAAATTTAAATGAAAACATATTCCAAATGAATTGAATTAAACAGGGAAAGTCATTGGGTGGAAAAAGATCAATCTTATCTCGTAATTTCTAGTGAGATTTACACCATTATTTGACTGACTTTATCAAGTCAGAGTATTATTACTTCTCAGTTTTACTTCCAGTTACGAAATCATGTGTACCTGTTACAGCCTATTTTATAAATCCATTTACAAGAAAGAATAACAGCAAATGGTGCAACAAAAATATCGTGGGGGCTTGGTGGGGTTTTATTGTGGCGATTGGTGTTTTGTTTTGTTCTGTTCTCTTTTGCTTCTAACCAATTTTGTGGCTAACAAATTCCTTTCAGTTGCAATTTTTCTTACAGTTTTGAAGCCTTAAAATAATTTACACATAGGGCTCTTATTTCACATTATGTCCATGACATATATTATGTAGATAAATATTGATCAATACAGACAAACTTGGCCCAAATCTGTTTTCAATTTTCTGCTGCACTTAAAAATGTGTTTCTTATTATTGACAAACATGACAGTCCTAGCCCTGATGTTAAGATACAATAATGGGTTGGTTAGTTTGATTGTTTTTTTTCTAACTACATCAGAAGGCTCTGTGCAAGTATTTGAAGTACATACAAGATATATTCCTGAGCCAGTAGCAGCTTCTGTCTCTTACAGTCAGTTTTTTTAAAAAAACTTCTTTTTTTTCTTAAATTTTCTGTTCTTATTTTATCTGCTTGAAATATTGCTTGCTGTCAGAAACAATAATAATAGAAGCTAAACTTTTGGAAGGTGGAATTGTTGGTGCTGGTTTGCCACTTTTTTATTCTGTTGAGTGTATTAGGTGACAAATTGTTGCAATGAAATTACTATTGATTTCTCCCCGTGGTGACTCATTCCAAAATGAGATTGGGAGAGATTATATTCTGTAGTATATCTGCCTTCTCTTGGACATATGCAGATTAGAAGACAATAAAGATCTTATTTAGGTTGGTTTTCCACTGCTCAGCATGTCTCAAGGTTGGGGAAAGGACAGTGTAGGTTTATCCATGCGTAGTTTGAGTATTTTTTATTCGTTATTCAGCTTTCTTCCCTTTGACTAATAAGGAAAGCAGGAGTTACAAAATCAGTGTAAGAAAGGAGTATTCTTTCATCTGCTTCACTTATTCCAGTGATTAACTGGAAGGACACCAACTCCACTCTTTAAGTCCAAAAAGCAAATGGATTTGGTGAGACTTTAATTCTTGCCCCTTCACCTTTCCTCTAACGGTAACTGTACTTGTTCAAAGTCTCTCTTAAATTGCTTTTCCCCTGAAAATCAGCCTCAATGAGTGATTTTATTCAGGAAAATGGGAGATATAAGAAAAATCATTTTCATTAAATGCTTACTCTGTAATTCCTGACTGTAACTAGTCAAACTGTAGGAAAAAATCCCAAGTGGGTTGTTCCCTTTTCTGTGATGAAGGGAGCAGAAGCAATAGCCAAGTTAACTGATACGCTTTGATAGATTTTTTCATGTTTTCCATACCAATTATGACAGAATCATAATAGCTGGATAGAAATCTAAGTGAAGAACCAACTAATTAAAAAGACTTGCCTAACTGTGTCTCAAGAACAGTACTTATGGATAGTTTCTCCTTAGAGGGATTAGAGCTCAGAAAACCATAGTGGAAAATGCTCTTGTCAGAATGAATCCAGTTTGACTTTCTCAGTAAAGAGAAAACCTCAGAAGGATGGAAAAGCCCTCAGTCCTCTTGGCAACTGAAAGTGTCTGGTATCTTGTAGCTCATAGAAGAGCGTGTGTTTCACAGAGTTACACGCTCATGTTTCCTCAAACATTTTATGTCTGTATGAATAATATCGTTTCCCTTTAGTTATAAATTTTTCACAACCACAGACTCACCCAATATCACATCACATCACCTCTTCATGGCAACGTGATCCCTTCCTGTGATCACATCACACCCCTTGCTGCTTCAGATGATACTCCTTTACATGTCCTGGCAGGTGGCATGTCCAAAGTCAATGAAAAATTTAGCAAAACAATACTGAAGTTCCTAGTCTTCCAAATAGTTCTGTATAAATGCATAAAGATTTAGGCACTACCTGATAGTTTAAGTGACAGAACTACTGACAATTAGACTGGTTAATAAGTCTTTATAAGAATAAAATAAATGATGTTATACCACAGGAGCACTTTGAAGAAGAATGGATACACATGTAAACAATAAAATTTTAAGCTGTCATTCTCTTAAAAAAAATAAATTAAAATTCATTTGTGCAATAATTTACTGGTGGATTCAGAATTTGGTCCAATTTAGTATTCAAAATTTAAAGCACAATTTTGAAATGCAATTCAGACTACCTGGATTATTCTGGTTCCATGTGCCTTGATCTTTCACAATATCATGAATTGCAGCTCTGAAGTTTTTCTTTCCTGTTTTATTGGGGAGAAAATGGATTTTAGATTGTATAAAACAAGGAGTAAAAGAGGAACATCGATCTGGATTATTAAGGATTGATTACAACCTGATAGTTCAAAATGCAGGGTCACATGTTTAAAAACTAATGGACTAACAAACTGTTGCTGTAATCTCAGAAACAATCCTAAAAGGATGACAGGAGAGTCATCACAGGGTGATTAATATTGATTCCAAAGTATTGAAAAGCCAGATTTGATCTTAGAATGTTTCAGGGAAAGTTTTCTCAGGAAACACAGAAATACTTCTTCTGATTCATAAGACACTGTTGCTTCTAGAATTTTTCATATTTTTTGAGTCACATATTCAGAAAGTGAAAAGCTGAATATAAATGTATGAACCCACTAAAAAGGAGACCAAAAAAAGAGCATAGTTTGGTTATCTTAAGAAGAATGGGTGGAGAGAGAAACAATTGAGAAAAGATCTTAAAATAATGAAAATTGATGGTCTGGGAACAGATGGGTGTGGACTAGGGAACAAGTTTAGGCTAGACATATCCAGTTGTTGGGAACAGGAGGCTCTGGCACGGATTTTCAGTCAGAAAAGGGGAACCAAAAACCCTGTGTTGTTTTAAGATGGATCATGACTGTTATACCAAAAGGATTATATAGTGTAAATACTCACGAGAGCGTTTGGATTCAGTGGGACAGGAGCTCTCTTCAGACCACAGCTTCCTAGCCTGAAGTAGGACCTAAACTGAGAGCAGCCTAGGCTTTTAAAAATGTCTTCTGATGTCATCTTTATTGCCAAAGCTCAATTGCTCCTGCAGCATTATAGTAGGTCTTCACCTGCAAATGAGATTCAGAATCCCTAAAAAATTGTCAGTACTTGAAATGCTTATGAAGGATTTCACTGAATAAAAAATAGCACTGGTTCAGCATTAAAATTCAGAATCAAGTGACACTTCACACTTTATTCTGTTAATTTTAACACAGTTGCGCTGTTATCTTTAAACTTGTAGAACAGAGAGGATTTTACATATTCTACAGAAACAAGCAGGAGTCATTTTAATCAGGTGTAGCAGTCTGGGATAATCTATTCCTCTTTTTGCTCTGTTAATATCATACATTGAAGCAATTAATGCTGTGATGGATTATCTACGTACGCTCCTATGACAAAGCTCATGGATAGATCCATCACTCTATTCTAAAATCCACTCACTGTGAATATGATAAACCAACGTTGCATTAGCAGGTTTGCTAAATAAAATAATGTCAGCCAGAGAGTTTGCAGATTTCTCAGCTCTTAAAATATCTAATCAAGAGAACTGCAGTCGTGCATTTTGGCACTGGAGTTATAAATTATGCATAACACGGCATAACATTGAGACATTAACATAATTTAACAATACCAATCTACCAGTTCCTAAGGGAAAGGAATAAAGGTGTTGTATCTGAGTGTCTTTATTCACCTACTTTGTACATGTTTAAGTTAATAGTGGTAAGAGTGACTATTTAGAAGTTTTAGATCTTTGCTAAGATAGCCTTAGCTTTTTTCTTTAACTCTGTGATACATTTTTTTACATACAAATCTTCATTTGTTGAATTTTTTTTTTTGTTCAAATGACAGTAAGAAATGTCCTTTTTTAACCCACAAAACTGTCCAGTTAACTAAGAGTAGCTGCTTTAAGCAGAAAATAAATCTGTGGGTTACATCTAATTCCATTCTGATCATTGCTGAAGAAGTGGAATACATGGAATAACCACCATCAGCAGAGACTGCAACCAGTGTAGCTAACATTGAGCAGAAGAAAACAGACAATGCTTTTTTCACGTGTGGTGGTTGTCACACTAATACCATTCCTAGAGGTTTTGAAACCTCACCTGAGTGTTCCACGTCAAGCATTTAACAAAGAATATGGAAAATGGTTTGATATTGTGGATTTAGGGTTTTTTTGGGGGACTTGGAAACACAGATCTTGGATTGACATAAGGATTTCTGAAGGTTAGAAAGGATACTGTCTTCTAGGGATTAAACACGGAGGTTTCTATAGCTGAAAGTGAGAGATAAACACCTCCACCTGGGGATAGAGTTCAGCCTCTAACAGAGGTGCAAGGCAGGGGAAATAAATCCTTGAAAGGACATTTACAATAAAAAACCCACCAAGATGATTAACTCTTAGATAGTTCCAATTAAATACATTGGATGTTACCTTCATTGCACAGGGAATTCAGGTTCAAAATTCCACTTTTTTAAACTTCCCTTTCCAAAGGAGGCTCCTAATAGTGTGTTCCACATCAGCAAACCTGAGGTGGTTGTGGATTTCACAATTAGATAAAAAAATATAACTGTGGAAAATCCCTAAATAAAAATTTATGTCTTGATATTCAGAGGACAATTAGAGGAACCACAGCTGTACAGCAGCATCATTTAATTTTAGAATTTCCATTTTTTAAAATATTTCACACACAGTTTTTATACACAGACAAATAAATGAAGAAATATTCCCTAGGTATAGTAGGAGAACAAAGTAATTCTTAAAACTTCCTACTCTATCCTTCTGTAAATACTTTTATTATCAGAATTTTGTTTATGATGTTGACATTTTTTTGATAAAAAGTAGGGTTTCTTCAACAAATAAGTGCATGTTCAGAACAAGTTACAGACTGTTGAAAGACTGCAAATGAAACTTTGAAAGGGAGAACTGAATGGAGAATTAATACAGGTAATTTCTATCCTTGAAGACAGTTTTCTAGACATTTTTTTCCTGTCCACCTTGCATAAAAACTACACATTGATATTAATATGCTGCATCTCTTTGTACTCTCACAGAGCCTTTTTTTAAATCAACTTCTAACTTAATCTTCTGTTACATATTTGGCACAGAAAATGTGCAAACAGGCAAGGGAATAAAATTCTTTAAGTATTTCTGAACTCTGTGTGTTGGCCTTAGTGACTCTAGAGGACAGGCATTGATCTGACACTGAGTTGAAACCCTCCCAGCCCACGAGGAAGGATGGAAGCCTGAAATAAATGGGCACAGAGACTTCTCACAACCAGTTTTGATAGGGTGGCAGTTTCCAATAGAGCCTGACATGTAGCATTTGGTAGGAATTCCAAATATAGCTGGGTGACTTTGAGTCAATTGCTTGGATTTTTGAGTTGCAGTTGCTTATCTGTGTCTGCTGCAGTCTGATTAAGCAATATTGGATTTTTTAGTAGCAAAGTGAATGTCTCTAAGCGTTATGTCAGCTATGTTAAATTTGCAAACATGGTCCTAAGACCAGTTCTAAAAATGAGGCCTGCCTGCTCCACAGGATTTCTGAGAATTGCCTGCCCAAGTACAAAAATATGAGTTAAATTTTCAGTTTGAGTGGTAGCTCTGCTAATCCTAGAGGAACTCCTCCTATGGAGCAGGTGAGGATGCTGCATTGGCTGCAAGCAGCGTAGGACAAGAAGTCCTAAAATAAAAGCAGAGCATTGAGACTGGTTATGTGCAAACTAAAGCTAAGTTAGTATTCAAAAACCAAGGGATTTTGGGAAAATAGGAGATGTGAAAATGAAATTTAACAAAACCTCCTGTTAGAGTACTCTTCAGGCTTTCTCACACGCTAAGGTGAAGTCTCTGCCATTGGTCTTTGAGCCAAAGGGAGAGCTGGATACACGAGTGTGTCTGTTTAGAACTCTTTTAAATGCAATTTGCATACGTAGGAGAGGTTGTCACTACTGAAATAAGGTACAGCCTCCTCCTCCACCTTCCCATTTAAGTATTACCTATGAATATTTATGTAGCATTGTGTTTTACAGCTTCGTGTGGGAATATAAAATTATTGAAAGGAGATAAAAATCAAATTAGTTCTCTTTCATATTTAGACTTCTATGTTAGACAACAGAGGTGTAAAAGCCCTTTTTTAAAAGCACTGGAAATAAAGTCATAGGTGCAGCAGACAGTTGAAATGAAGGTAGAGAAACGTGGCAGAAGGAGCAGTTAAAGAGGCAGAGTTTCAGGCTGGGAACTACAACTTCTTTACCTTGAACCATGGGCAGTAGTTGCATTAAATTAGGTCATACCTGAAAACCTCATACAGAACCATCATCAGTTCTGCCTCAGACGCCACTCCTTTACTCCCCACAATATATAACCTCTGGTGTTGCTTTTGCTAGTTCATCTTAGTGCTTTTATTTTGGTTTATTTGTGAGTTCATCCCTATTTTTCTTAAGTTCCAGGGAGTAGAAACTTCCAGATCTCTAATATCAGAATTATTGACCCACTGTTTCTAGAGATATTACTCACGGAATTTAAAATTGCAGACAGTGATCTAACCTGTATATGAAGAATTCTGCCTAAAGGTACAGCTTGATTTTTGTGACAGGTTAATTGTAAAAGTGCTATTTGTGGCATCTTTTTAATTTCCCTTGATTTACTCTGTGTTTTCAAAGCTTTTCTAACTTCTCAGAGTGATGTTGCTTTCAGTGAGGAAGTGGCAGATAGCATATCTTTGGTCACAAAGTACAGTAATCCCACCTACATTAAATACCCTTAGATTCAATAAAACCAGCCTACTATAGCATGAAAAACTTTGCAGGGTGCTATGACCCTAAATTTATTAGATCAGCTCATAAAGTTGGAAAAAAGCATGGCAAGTTTTTGGGCACACCAACCATTTGTAATTCTTAGAGGAAAATCACTACAATAACCAGTGAATAGGGTGAATGTGGGAAGTGTGTAAGCACTCTAGTATTGCCAGAACAAAAAAAAAGAGAAATGGTTCATTCTTTTAAAAAGAGAGCTATGTTTAGCATACATTTAGCAACATCTTGTTGGTTTCTTTAATGACTCACTTTTTTCAGCTTTTCCCTGTTTATTTCTCTTTTAATAGAGGAGCTGATTGTGGAGCCACAGGTCTCCAAACCTTGCAATCATTTTCAGATTCAAAATAAAGTAGAAAACTTGGCAATTCTGATCATTCCATTCAAAGTACATATTAAAATAATTAAGATTGAAATTAAAAATGAGTAACTATAAGCAGTGAGGGGAAAAAACTCCATCTCCAGCTGTCCTGTTTGTAGGTACAGTTCATACCTACACTGTCCACATGCCAAATCTGTCTTGCACCTCTCTTGCAAAACTTTTTTTCTGTACCAAGCTCAGGATTCTATTTTATTTCTTCAGTCAGAGTCATCTCTGGTTCTGCAGGCAGCTTCAGGTGAGGTGCTGATAGCCCTAGCTAAGCATTTTCCTTTTTGGCAAGGACATCGTTCCAACTCTTCTGGCTTTGATTTGTTCCAACACTAGGAAAGGAGAAGCTATCCCAGGGGAGGCATTTGTTTCAGAAAAACAGTCAGTTAAATGCTGTTTGCAATTACATTAGTGTAAAGTGGGATTAAATCCTAGTTAAATTCAGTGGATTAGATCTAAATTTACATCTCAATACCAGAGATAAGAATTTGGCCAAAGACTCCCTAAAGCACAGAGAATCCTGGAATCATAGAATGGTTTGGGCTGGAGTGGGCATTAAACATGATCCTTATCATGATAAACATGATAAATATTCTACATAAAAATACAGTATTTTAAAAAAAGTTCATTATTTCCTGACTTTGATGGATCAAAAATCTTGTTGGAATAGTTTCTCTCCTACATTTATCCCTCTGCTCCAGAGTGACACTATCTCAAAGAAAGAGTAACACCAAAAATATGCTATAAGCCTTCCAAATGAATTAATAATTTAAAAACTTTCTAGCAAGTTGTTAAATTGCCTCAGCTGGTTTTTCCATGTTTAGTTACTATTTTCTTTGTGCTTGGCTTGGGTTTTTGGCTGGTTTAGTTTTGGTTTTCAGACATAGTTTCAGTCTTGGGTTTAGTGTATTCTTCTTTCTGATTTTTTAAATCTTTCTCTTCACTTGAACTTTGAAAATTTCTGTTTAATTCTTAATGATAAAAATATCAGTACCTGTCACATCAGGATAGTAATTACGCATTAGGGAATCCTGAAAGATCACAAAACTTCTCAAATTATTGAGTACGCTCTACAAAAAGTAATATTTAAAGATGAATAGAATTAGATCTCTCTCCAAACTTTAATCACTATTTAAAAATCACATTAGTCTTTTGTCATTTTGACTCCATTATTTCTACTCTAAAAAAGAGCAAACAGGGTGAAAGTGTTTATGGATAGCTTGTTTTAATGTCTCAAGGATGAGATGTCTAATGTGCTACTTCTGTCTGGAAGAAACTTTCAGTCAGGAGCTCTTAGTGTTTGTTTAATAAAATCTCCACGTGTTGACAATATTTCCCCATAGCCATCACAGGTTAGTGGGGTGCTTCTTGTTTGGACATACCCTGAACAGCTCTTACAGCATGACTCACAGGTTTTTCAGGTGTTGAAGTGAGTCCAGCCACATGGGTTTGCTCAAGAAGCATTAGCTCTCTAATCCTTGGAAAGATCCGTGGCACGTGCAGCGGGGGCAGTGCCAGCTCACCGCCCAGTGCCCCTGGCTGAATCTGCACTTACACTGGAAAGTCTGACTGCAGCTCTTTGGAAAAACATTTTTTGAATAAACCCACAAAGTCTACACGATGTTAGGTACTAACCTTGCTCTACACATACAGACATCACACATTCTATAACTAGATACATATGTATGCATTCATTGTCTTGTGTACAGCAGGACATTCGTTTGGTGCAGGTTAACCAGCCCAATTATCATCTCCAGAGCATGTCTGGATGCAAATTTGTATTGATCAGAGTGTCAGGGCCCACCCATGGGCAGGGGGGGAAGGGACTCAGGTCCATTAATCCCCTCTGTGAGGATTAAGGTGAAATAACACTCAGGGTCTATACATAAACATCAGCTTTAATGGGAGATTTCTCTAGACAAATGTTGTGCAGCCGTTTGCCCTGTCACAATTCCGTGTGGCTTTGTGGGGAATCAAGGTAAGCCCTGCATTACTTAACAGCTTTAGACAAGAGAGAACGAGAGAGAGAGGAAAAGGACAAGAAGAAAAGAGAGATCACCAGTCCTAGACCAAGCACTGGACCTCCCAGCAGGGGTATTCAGTGTAGAGTCCCATCCCAGACTTGTCTGTGCCCCCCTTTGTCTGCCCCAGCATCTCTGGAACCTTCTCTCGCTGGTCTCCTGTACCCCAAAGACTCTCAGATTGGCCCCAGTTTCTGGAGTGGCTGAGACACCAGTGTGGTTCCGTGGCATGGCATGGCAAGAAGAGTGACACCAGGCTGTGGTGAGACAGGATGTGGTGTAGAGGTGGCCTGGCAGAGATAGATAATGGTTGGACTCAATGATCTGAAAGGTCCTTTCCAACCACAGTGATTCTGTGATTTCCATTTGGTCCTTCTTAGGGCCCTGTCAGGGTTCCTAATAAGGTCACTTGGGGCTCACCCCATACCCAGGGAAAACAGACTTTGTTTATCATGCTGTGCCTCGTGGATTCCTACTGTGGGCTGCACAGTTTTAGTCTGGGTTCCATGGGGTAGATACACAACAATGCTGCCACACAACCATCAACCTTAGCATTCCTCAAATCTCTAGTTTTGGTACCTGAATGTCTTCTGTGTCCTGCTCTTTGCTGATGCTTCTCTTCCTCTGTGATCCTGGTGACAGGTAGAAGCCAGGGCGAGGTGGGGTAGATCAAAAGGAACTTTGTGCCCAGCACCATGGGTGGTGATGAGGGGAAGCAGATGAGGCTGCTGTAGAGCAGCAGGTGGCTGCATGAGGCACAGCTCACTGATGTCCATGCTGAACTGAACTGAGCTCTTTAACCTGGGAGAAAAATCAAGAGCTCAAATATGAGGCAGATAGAGGCATTTTGGGTCATGGGGAAGAGCCTGCATGAGAGCAGAATCCAGATGGAGAAATCTTTTTGGCAAAGCTTGAAATTTTGATGGATCCAAGCCTCATTAACCCTCATTTGTCCATCAGTTTCTCTGTGCATGGACTTTGCCAAGCCTTCCTAACAGATTTAATTCACATATCATTGCACTTCTCCCTCATCAGTGTCCTTTAGACTTCTGAACCTTCTGGAAAATGAACTGAAAACAGGGCAAGCTATGATGTTTCTTTTACAAATTCCATGATGTTAATAAGTTTTATACTGAAATACATTAAAAACTTTTATGTGCTGAGGAACTGATTCTGTTGATTAATGAAAATCAATGTGTAACTGACTTTGCTCAACAGGTACTGTAAAAGATGGGTGGGGTATAATGGCTTAAACTGGGTTGTTCAAAATCCTCATGCACGTTGTGTACATCAAACAATGGAATAGGACTCAAAATCAATTGAATTATATTTCTTTTTTTACAAAAGTCTAATAACATGCTTTTGGTTTTTAATTACTGAAAAGCAAAAAATGCATTTCAAGGTAGTTTTACATAAGTTTGTTTGACACACAGGTGAAGAAAAGGAAAGCTGATCTTCCTTTTTGAAGTATTAAATGTTAATAACAAATAAATCTACTTCTAAGTTATAGTTACAGCAACAATTAATATTAATTTCATAAAATACTTGGGGAAATCCATTCTGTGTTTATGAAATACAATCCAGCATGGAAATATACTTTTCAAGACAGGGAGATTTTGAATGAATTAATTTGTCTTCAATCCCATGCTAACATTCCAATGAGTCACCAAAGGATTATTGATATTCTTTAGATTAAATTGAAACCTGTAGTTAGAGATATTATTATAAAATAAAGAATTCAGGATCAGATTGTATGTAATAAAGATTCCTTTGAGTTGATCACGCCAAGGTTCCTCATATGCCATTTAAGATGCTTTAGTTTATTAGAGATGCCCACATGGGACTGGCTGATATTTCAGGAGAGGAGATTTATACTTGAAGCTGGAAGCCAGAGAGGATATTCCAGAGCATCTCTAAGACAACAATGCTACTGTGAAGCAACTCAAAATTCACCAGATCATAATGGAAGCTGAGACTTCTAGCAGTAGACAGATAAAAGCTTTGTTCAGAGCATAGGGAATGTTCCCAGATACTCCTACAGTGCAATTGTCCCTTGGGTATGGAGTTACCTCTCTGAGAACTCTCATCTCAGGTGTCCCAGGGCAGCCAGCTGGGATCACGTGACGTTCCTCTGGTAAGAATTCCTGTCAAGTAGAGAAAATCATGAGTAAAGAAAAGCCAGCTGAGTTTTTTCCCAAGTTGCAATTGAAAAGTTTGAAAGATGAGGAGAAGGTGCAGCCAGCTTCTCCCAGAGCACTGCCAAGAAACGCCGACTGTACAGCTGGGCTGAGCCAGACTGACACCAGTCGTAGCAGAGGCCAGGGGAAGCTTTCAAGAAACAAGATATTCTTGGCAATAAAACTAAAAATATGACTAGTTCTACCAGTGCTGATATAAAATTGGCAGGCATTCCTCACATTTTTCAGAGGCATTCTCCATTGAGAGCAACCCAAACGGTGCTGAGCACAAAGGGAGCACCTTTGCATGGACACAGCCGCTGCTGGAGGCAGAGCCCCTGGGTGCAGCCACACGTGTGCCTCCCTGAGAGCTGCTGAACACACCACTGGGAAGAGGAAGGAAAGAACAAGCAGCACGACATGGCCACGTTCAGATGATGCTTCCATGCTGGCTGCATGTTGAGGGGATCATTTGTCTTGCCATTTGTAATCACTACCAACAGTAGCTGTTTTTACAAGGCTGCCTTCCTCAGTGCAGCTGCTCCTCCTGCTATGCTCTTCAGGAAGGCTTGGCTTGGAGCAAGTTCTCTTTGAGATAAAAATATTTTAATGAGAGAAAAGAGTGATGTTACCAGTCACACAAATTAAACACTTCAACATTCTAGTCACTATGTTCTGTTGTTGAGCACTGCTCCAACTAGCTCCCAGTCTGAAATAATACCTGACTGAGGGCCTTAAACCATAAAACAGAATCCACTATCAGAAATCAAGTGAAAAAATTATGTGTATGTGGAACATTTATTACCAAAAAATTGTCTAGATTGCTTTTTTCTTATGAAATTTGCCAATAATTATGTGAATCCTGTTCATTGAATACTATTGAATACTCAGACAAATACTTACTAAAATATATGACAAGCAACTTGGGTAAAGATTATTACTCTTCACAGTTTAATTTATGCACACTCTTTATTTTGCCCTCAAACTTAAGAGATGACACAGTGATTAAAATAAATATGAAAAAGCTGTACTAAATTATGCATTATGGCATAAAATGCTAGCTGAGCTGCAGTAAATAATCATAATTTTTAAAAGATAAGAACAAGTACAATTTGAAAGAAGCAGATGCACAATATATTGCATTCTTCTAAGACAGAACAAAAAGATGGTTTTAGTCCTTGTCATGTTATCACCTTTCAATTAACTTACCAAGAAAATGACAAAGAGGCGACTTCTGAAACTGTAAAATAAAAATGCACACAATAAACATTCCTGAGGGCTTGTACCCAGTCTAAAAATGGTTAAATCTATTCTAAGTGATAGCACAGGGCAATAACACTTCTAGCATAGATTTAACATTATAAATATATAGATATAGTGGGATAGATTTTACTCCAAAATAGACTAGAAAAAGGGTCTTAGAGTGGGATCAGGCAAGCACTGAAAAGACAAGAATTAAAATAGCTCATTTTATAGATGCAAAATGCTTAAAAATACTCTCTTGGAAGAACGAATGCAAGCAAGGGAAAAAAGACTTCAACACACCACTCTTACTTTGCTGTCATAGTGGTTAGGTCTTTGGCTGCTGAAATATTTTTTACTAAATAGAATCAAAGAATGTTTTGGGCTGGAAGGGGCATGAAACCCATTCCACCTGACCTTCAACACTTCCAGTGGTGGAGCATCCACGACTTCTCTGGGCAGTCTCTGGTGAGACCTGTTCCAGTGTCTCACCACCCTCAGAGTAAAAAAATTCTTTATAATATGTAATTTAAATCCACTCATGTTTTATTTAAAATGGTTAGTCCTTGTCCTATCACTACAGGCCCTGGAAAAACATGTCTCTTCTTCTTGTAAGACCCCCCTTAAATATTGAAAGGCTTCCCCAGAGCCTTCTCTTCTCCCAGGCTGCACATGCCAACTCTCTCAGCCTTTCTTCACAGGAGAGGTGCTCCAGCTCTCTGACCATTGTTGTGGTCCTTGTCTGGACCTGCTCCAACAAGTCCATGTCTCTCCTGGGCTGGGGACTCCAGAGCTGGATGCAGTGCTCCAGGTGGAGTCTCACAAGAGCAGAGCAGAGGGGGAGAATCACCTCCCTCACCCTGTCGAGGCCCTTCTCAATGGCATTGCTTCTCACTACACACACATATAGAAAGTCTTTACAGGTCTACTATTGACATCCAAAGTTTTGGAAAAACCCCATGAAACTAAATCAGTATTTGGTCCTCAATGGCATTGCTTCTCACTACACACACATATAGAAAGTCTTTACAGGTCTACTATTGACATCCAAAGTTTTGGAAAAAAACCTGTGAAACTAAATCAATATTTGGTCCCTATTTGTATTTTGTGCCTGCATTGTAAGCAGAACCAGGAACATCTGTTACTTAGAATGGTGTGAGCTCAACCACTACACAGCAAACTTCTGCCCTATGTATTTTGTGTTCATTTATGCAGGAAGCCACACGTGTATGAACACATAAACCTGTCTAATCTAACTATAAATGTTCTCATTAACCATAAAAATACTAGTTTCACTATTTTTAGCTTCATGGCCTCACGTGAAATGTGGTAATGATTAATACAATTTAATTAAAATGATATAATGTTTGGCAGAATGTTTAACTGTTTTACTTTTCAGTTCAATTTATATCTCTATAATCTTACATTATACTTAAATGTGGAGTCAGAAGTCATGAGCTACCTAACTGTAACTTATACCACCCATCAGGTGATATGCCTCCTGTGGAATCCTGACTTGCAGACTCTCAATGTCCTACGAAATCTTCGTTAAATCTCTGATCTTGAGTGAAGTCAATAAAACAATCATGTCTGTAAATACATTATTTTTTTCCCCCTACATTTGCCTTTCCAAATATTACAATACCCAACACATTAAATGTTGGGATAGTGATGAACAACGAGGCACAACTATGAAAGAAGGCAGTAACTGCATCAGCTGAGCCTGCAGAGTGAGAACTGTATGAATTCCTTCCCCTGGAATACATTACCTTCTCTACCCAGATAGTTTATGGATTCCAAGGCTCCATGTCTTCAGTCTGTGCTTCTAAGCTTGCTCTTAAGACACAGAATTTGTGATATTTACTAAGCTTTGTTCTTGGAACAAAATGATAGCAGCAGACTTCCTTAACTGAACATCAGGAGGGATGTTCTGCAAGCCTGAAGTGATTATATTCACTGTTCTCTTTTTCACAGTCCTCTGGCTGACAAGCAGAAGATTCCAATGTGGAGATTGTCAGATGCTTGTGATTGAATATGCTATTTGGGAGCCAAAACACTTCACAAACACATATTGGGTTTTTTGTTTTTTTTTTTTTAATCCTTTTGCCATCCTTTCCTACTCCTTTTCCCTTGCAAAACAGATTTTTCAAGACAGTTCCCTTCAAAACATATTTATAGACACAGAAAAAGAAAAAAAAAAAAAAAAAAGAAACAGAATTGTTTTCTCCCAGCCACTGCAGCTAGTGGGTTGAAAAGACACTATTGTCTTACTTTCCCTTTGGCATGGGGTTGTCTTTTTGTTGTTTTCTTTTTTCAAAGGTATTCTTTGGCTTTTCCCATTTATGAAGGGATTATTTTAAGGCTGTGAATGAGCAGAGCAGTGCAAATGTCACCGTATCCACACAGGATCCCCAGCAGTAATCCTTTCATATATAAAACAAGAACTTTCCCCACTTTTAATATTATTTTTAAGCATCCAATATTTTATATCAAACTTATATATACATTGCTATGGAGTTTTAAATGCTATTCTGATTATGAAAGTCTTTTTTTTCCCAAGGGACATTGTCTTTATCTGTCATATATTAACTGTCATAATAAAGAGTAAAAGTGAAAACTTACCCTTTAAAAGATATGTTTTGTTAATTTGGCAGACAGGATGAGAAGTCTTTTTTCCTGTGAGTTTAGAAAAGAGATGGGCTGAGGAATGAACCAGCAACTATACTAACCTCAATTTATTTATTAATTGTATAACAACACAGAAGAAAGTTAAGACTGTCTGCAGTCAACAAATACAACAGCAAAATATGCCCTAATTTGAATTTTACCCTCAGTGCCAGAATAAAAGGCTACCTTGAGATTTATTCTGTAAATTTTCAATGCACTATTTTCAGCAATCTCTTGACTTGTTTACTCCTGACAAGTGCATTGAAAGTTTTTAGCATTTAAAATATGGAAGGATGTGTTTTTCAAATCAGGTAAGTTGAATAAATGTATTCAGTTTTGACAGCTAGGGATAGACTCACGTAGTTTCATTTGCAACGTGTGATCAATTACAGGAAAGATACAGAAGTCCTGATTTTATTCTCACTTCCTTTTAATATGGAAGTGATCACAATCATTTTTTTTAGAGTCATATCTGATTTGAACTCACACAGTGAGAACAAAAATACACCCCAGGCATTTTTCTTTTTTCTCTCTTTTTTTAAAGAAAAGCCCCCAAACTTTTAAATCGTTGTTGTCTGAGGTATTTACACTGCCCTTTTAATGTAAGGAGCAACTCCTTAAGGAAAGGGAGGTTCAGATATATGCTTTTCAGAGAGCCTCTGATGAAAGACAAGGAAAAAAAAGGACTGTCAGCAGCACAGATTCCTTGCAATTTTAATTAAAAAGAGAAATAAAAAAGGGTGGAAATGCAGGGGAAAAAAACAAACCTCAACTCCTAATTTCTATGTTATAATGAAACACAATTGTATTTCCACTATTAAAAAAAGAAATAAATTAGTAATTAGCTGTATTACTTCTACAGAGTTCATCTCTGGTCCATTTCTTACTATGTTTTCTTTACTACTTTGAGCACTTTCCTTTTAGTCAAGCAAATTTTGGGACCACTTGCTTACTTTTGAAGTTCTCCAGCACATCTCAGTGGTTTCTTTTTTAAATCACTAAACTAATAAAAAGTGCTATAAATAATAGTATAAACACTAAGCTTAGAAATTACTGCTGCAGATGTTCAAACTATTTATAGTAGAAAAAAATATGCAAATGATTAAGAAAAACTTGATTGGCTAGATCAGTGTCACCACTGAGGGTACTGATTTTGTGAGGAAATCAACTGAACATGCACTGAATTATATTTTTATCCAAAGATCTTTGCATCATCTCCTGTCTTTACCTGATGCCCAAGGCTAAGGAAGTGATTTGTCTGACTAAACTGCATCTTTGGAGGGCACTGGTTTCAGAACATGGGATACTTATTTATAGACAGCATTAGAGAATTCACAGACACCCCCCAATAATTAATACTGATTATATGTATTTATTTTTGCTATTTATCAGCCTTTAAACACTCACAGTCTTCTGAGACTATTCTGCCACTCGCGTGGCAGTTTTGAAGACTTTTCACCTCACACTTCTGAGCTTAATGTGACGATGCTGAAGGACTTGTTGGGCACAAGAATAATCATCTGGGGACAGGACTAGGAGATCAGTAAGTTATCAGCCCTGCAGAACCTTGTATGGAAGAGACAGGCTCAACTAACAGACATTCCCAAGAAAAGGGTAAAGAGAGTCAGTCAGTCCCTTACAGCTTCAAGGAACTGATTAGGAAAATTACAAAGTTGAAGTGCTAGATCTTTTCTTAAGTCAATGTCACCTATTAGCAATTAATTTATAACAGGAGGATTGATTGGAGCCAAATTTCAACCCAGTGCTGAAACTACACAACAGCTGAAACATAGAAAAATATATTTAAAAGTCATTGACGTAAATATGGCAGCCAAAGGAAATGTAATAATAAATTAAATAAAAATAAAAATGCTAAATTCTGATGGAAATACCCTGCTGCCCTTTGAACTGCACAAACCCTGCTTGTTTCTGTGGCAGTATTTATTTTAAGGTGCAAGATGTTGCCAGATCCAGATCAATGAGTGGGTATGGCAGGTTGATTTCATACGTGTGTCTGGCTCGGGGGAAAGGTGAACTGCCAGGCAGAGCTCAGTCAGGCCCAATGCCAGAGGCAGAAGGCTGCAAATGTAACACAAGTCTCACACAGGCTGGCAAAGGCACCTTTCATAACCTCACTTGCCTTGTCAGAATCAAGATAAGAGAAATATCTCTATATATTGTTTAAACTTCATTCGTTCTTCCTTGGACTTTTTAAAAATTTGGGGTATCATTAAATCCAGGATGTGCAAGTGGCTGCAATCATCAAAATAAGGTATTTTTTTTTCTGTCTTGCCATTCAGTAACAACAGTAAATGGGAATTTTACCCTATGGCTTTAAAAAAAGCCAGTGAAACCCATTGGAATTAATATTTTTTCCCCCAAGAACTTAAAGATCATATTCTCCATAGCTGATCCTACTTCAGTCCCAGTACCAATAAAATACTGAAAGAAATTTATGTAATTTCATGAACAGAGAAGTTTATGTAATGTACTTTCAACTTTTTCCAGCCCCCCTAAGCAGACCACATTAATTCATGGTCCAGGCAAACGGTGGGACGTGTTTAGTGCTTGAAGGCACCTCTGTCTGAAGCTCAATACCCACATTATTCATCTGGACTTATCTGGAAATTGAAATTATGTCTAGATTTTTTGTTAGGGTTCCAAAAGATATTTTCTAGAAAAGAGATGAGTGTTTCAATGAGTGTTTAACATAGTGCTTTTGTTTCTGTGTGGGGAGCACATCTGGCACTGAGGCACCTTTTACCATCCACGTAGCAGCATAGGTGCAACAGGAAGTTGCAGGAATCAAAGTCTCTCCTATTTTCTAGAAAAGAGATGAGTGTTTCAATGAGTGTTTAACATAGTGCTTTTGTTTCTGTGTGGGAGCATTTCTGTGTGGGGAGCACATCTAGCATTCAGGCACCTTTTACTATCCACATAGCAGCATAGGTGCAATAGGAAGTTGCAGGAATCAGTCTCTCCTACTTACCATTAAGATACCAGGGACAGATTTCTTATCTTACTAGGAATAAGAAACAGGCCACATAATGAAATTAGGCTTAAGGTAACAAATGGTTAATTAAATGTATGTTAGAACAAAATCAGTTTTGAGTATCCAATCCAGCCTTTGAAAAGAGTGGCTGTATTTCCTTTCCTTTGATGTCAAACTTGAAGCCTTTAGCACACTGCTCTAGACAGTTGACACATTACAATTAAATAAAAGCTAATAATTGATTGGTATTTCAGTATACTCTCTGATTGCAGGGTTAATTCTCAAAAGCTAGTAATTGGAAATCAAAATACTGAAAGGGTCACCAAAATAGCTATCAGGTATAGCTCACTTCCACAGTGGCTGCTGGTGGGGAAGAGAGCAATAGAAAATGTTGGAAAAAGTTTCAGAGGATTTTAAGATATTATTGAAGCAATAGCATGAATAAACACAATTTGATTAGAGCCATTCAGCCCAGGTTTAAAAGGGGAAATTTGGGCTTAAGCAAATTAAAAAGATCTTCAAAGATGTTATTGTCATGAAGTTCTGAGTGACTTTGGGTGATGGTAATGGGATATGGACTCATTCACCTCTGGGTCAGGAGCTTAAATTCAGCCAAGGTCAATGGCAACCAGAAATTATTGGTAATTTATGGCTTACTGCCCAGTGTGAAAGGAGCTGAGGGTCCACTGTAGGCTTGCTGGGCACACAGAGGCATCCTCACCACTGATTCTGCTGTTGCCAGTCCTAGCAGTAACCCAGGGGCTACCTGGGCATGCAGGCTGCAACCTCTGCTCAGCTCTGGAGGTGATCTCCCTGCATCAGGACTGAAGTATGTGGTATGAACATGCATATGGAGTAGGAATAAAATGTTTACCTATTGGGAAATATAAACTCTACAGGCATTTATTAGTAATCAATTAATAATTAGAAACTTTGCTTCATTCAAGCTCTGAAGACTCTGATCAAGCCTAGTGACCTGAGATGCCAGACTGGAAAATAACCCAAACTGATCCTGGGGACACGTCTACTTAAAGTCTGTTGCCTAATGTGACAGGTCTGGGTGCTGCCTACTTCTGTTTGTTTGTTCTGTTCCTGGTTCTCCAGCTCAGGCCATGATTCTGCACAGCTTTGCCAGGGTACTTTCAAGTCCAGTTGTTCCTGAAAATAAAGTGGGCATTTCACTCCTCCTCCCTCCAGACTCTCCATGCCACACTTCCCAGGGCTGAAAATCAAAACTATGTTAAAAAGTCTTGCTCCAGGTCTTCTTTGAAGCATATGAATATTTTAGCTGACAGGTTGCAGGTTTAAAAAAACTGATGGGCTAAAGGTTCCTGTTTAAATTAGCTTTTGGGTAAAGATATAAATCATTCCCAATCTTCAATGCAGCTTTCAAATGAACAACTTTCTTAAAAAAATAAATTTAAACCCTGTCATTAGAAAAATGAGGATAAAGGACAAATCCAGCTTCAGATCTCTTCTAATATGAGGTATCACAAGAAATTTGGCACCATGAGGATGATGCAGAGATCCAGGATGGGATTTCATTGCTCATTTTCAGCTAAATATATAACGTTTCTTGCAATAAGTGTCAAAAAAATAAGTAAATTAGTTTCTCTTAGTTCTGGGCTGTTTGTGCCTAGCACTATGCTGTAATCACCTTCTAATATGAAGTTTTTTAACTTAAAATATTAACTTAACACCTTAAAGCCTTAATTAAAAGTCCTATTATTATTAGGATCTCCCTTTTTATTTGAATCCAGTTCCACTGATCCAATCATACAGTAAAAGGTCACAGGTTTGGGTTTAGAAACATCTGAATACATGAAATCCCACAGGCAAGAGAAGATGCAAAATAGTAACAATAAAAAGAAAAAAAAAAAAGAAACTTATGGCTGAGGGTTGCATTTAATTATGCTTGGGTGATAGACTTGTATTGTTTAGGAGTCAAAACCAGAGGGAATGTCACTTAACCAGGAAATGAAAAGTAAACAATGGATAGAACAGATACATTGCACTATAAAGTTAATAACCACATGGAATAATTTGCCACCAGGGTCAAAACAACAAATGGTATCAATTGGAGAAGAGAATGAGCCATTTACTGAGAAGGAGAGAAAATGGAGGTGAAAGTGACTTTTAACCCTGCTTCTCAGCTCAGCTTTCCCTCTTGAAGAACTCCTGGTCTTCTGTAGAGTGCTACTGTGTGGCTGAGTGACCATATCTGGCCAAAACATGCACCGTGGGGAGGGGAAAGCTGAATTTTGGTTTATATATCACTGCTACGCAAATGTTTCATATACAATAGAGAGAATTATAGAGTTCTATTATAAATAATCAGAGCAGGGGTGTTAAAGAGGTTTTCCCCATTCTTTTTTCAAGATAAAAGGCCAAGAATTTGATTTGTTATTAAAATAAAAGAATCCCAAATATCCACTCTTAATAATTCACTCCTTTTGATTGGATTCCTGCATACAGCTGTAAGAACCGGACAGACCAAAACTAATTCCCACCTTTGAGACCTCTCATTGCAACCTTTCAAAGCAACTGTTTGTGCAAATTTTCACCATTTCAAGACGATTAAACAATTACTTTAATCAAAATTATAATTCTTGATCTAGAACATTTGCAATTCTAATGTCCAACTCAAACTGATATTTTGACTCAATGTTCTGGGTTTTGCCCTCAAAGAATAAACTCCAGGGATTACTTTATCTCTGTCTTTTGTTGCCGTGGGTCAGGTTTACAGCTGGATAGTTGATATTCCTCAGTTCATTTCTATACCAACCATTCTTTACTCTAGATATACAGAAGGGGAAATACCCAAGTGCTTCCAAAAGCACCTTCTAATACTTCTTATTTGCCCATAATGATACATATTACTAGCACTTGACTGGCAGTATATGCTGTGCTAGAATAGACTATGGAAGTATTTGTTAATCTATAGATTCAGGCTTTTTAATGTTGGCAAGTTAGATGTGAAGGGGGTTGCAGCACACGTCTGTATCCCATGCTCATGGATAACAAGCCATGGTTTAGCCTGGTTTGTCATTCATAAACAATTTGCATGTCAACTATTTTGTTATTCTCTCTTCTTTGTCCATCTGTCTGTATCAACAGATACCTATACCAAGAAACAGATAGATATGATGAGTAAAATATTTCTTACCTGTTTTGGTGGATCACAAGACATCTGTTCCACTGCAGCAGCTATCCACAGCTTTATTCTCATCAGCAAAAGGTTAAGCAGTGATCTTTGGAGAGCTGGTTGTCTATAGGTGCCACTTCACACTGCTCTAAGATGTCCCTAATAAGAAGAGATACACGTATATGAAATTATTTCTGTAATTATACTTCCTCTGTGTAAAATCTCACTGGTCCCACAGGCTGCTGTTGGACAAAGCCAGGACATGAGGCGTTTATTGGTACAAAAATATAATGTTTAAAAAAAACCTTTGGCACTTGCATTTGCTTTCTTTCTTCCATCTCAGGTTTTTCATATTTCTGGAATTCTGCTAATTAAAAGCTTTTTTTGCAACTTTTGGCACATCTTGTTGTAAAATCTTGTGCTGCATTGGGCTTGCAATCCAGTAGAACCTGCTTTATAGGCCATCCTTCAACAGGGTAGTAATGTTTTGTATAAAAGCAGAACATCCCTTGTTTCAGAGGTTTTACCCAAAACTATATAATGCTTAATATCCTGCTATTCTCTTCTCCCACAAACGATTGTGTTCAGCATTGCACATCATCATCAGCTTAATACTTCAACTGCTGGCATTTCATTCTCTCTTATCTTATCCCTAAGTCATATTTTCTTATGTGTGTTACACATGTGCACCTACGAGTGAGGAAAGATAATCTACAAAAGCCTCAAAAAATAATAATTGCTTTGTTTTGAACTATTACAGCAGCCTGAAAAAAGGTTTCATTCAAAAATGATTCATTCATTGCTGGCCACAGCATAGAAAGGTAAATGTTAAACACACCTCTGTCATTAAAACTGACATGGTGGTAAATGAATTTCCTTTTAATTTATTTATTTATATTTGGCTACATGGCTAATGGAACATCTGGTTAAAAACAAAGGACCCTTCAGCAGTGCTTACTTTTTTCCTCATTTGTCTTACATGCTACCAACAAGAATCAGCTTTCCCCCTGCAGAATGCTTGGCTGCTTATCACCCAGATGATATGCAGGAGCAAGCTCTGTGTTTGTGGGCAGACTCTTATCAGTGGCACGCAGAAACACATGGCACATCAGACCAGAAATGCAGCACCATTAGTGTCAGGGAGGAGAAGGGAAGCAGGACTGGCCGTTCTGATGGAGAGAGCACCCAACAGAACTCCTTCCTCTGCCCCAAGAGCAAATACAGGACTCTGGCAAGCAGGCAGGGCTGCTGTTTTTCCAAGTCACAATTATTAATTGCTTTCTAAGCTCTGTTGCCCCTCACACTAGTTGCCCTACAGAACATAAGACTGAAGGCCAGACTCTTTTTTATATTTGCTCTATATCAAGTGTATCAGACCTGTTTCTTAGACAGGAGATTAGTGTTCTACAGCTCTTTGTGCCTCTCCTGTCACGAGCCCTTTTGTTAGTGTGTTACACGAGTGGTTTTAGGCAATGCACTTCTTGCTTTGTGAAATAACCTGCTGTATGCTGATGATGGATTCTCCTGTCAGAAGGGTTGCTAGTCAGGCACTGAGCGTGTACTTCAGCCCCGTGCACTATCACTGTACTTAAGCTGCTATTCCAGTGTGTTGTATTTAATCCATTTCCCAGCTACTCCGTTCTGAATGCTGACCAACAGCACCACAAACAGGTGAGTGCCAGTGAAGTGACACCCTCAGGAACTCCTACTCTGGTCTGGTGCTGCAGGGACGCAGGTGAAACACAGTCCAAGTGTCTTTGCATCCAGCTGTTACACACCACTGGATATTCTACTATCCCATCATCTAGTCTAGTTCATGACAGTCATTCTTTGCATTAAAAAAAA
>NW_008622422.1:0-7045 GCF_000691845.1 Merops nubicus | reverse complement strand
CAGCCCCTGCATCCCAGCCCCTCCATCCCAGCCCCAGCCCATTATCCACTGGGAAGAGCCACTGAAGTTATTAAAGAAAAAAAAAACCCACCCCCGTAACCATTTGAATTCACTCAGAATCACAGCCCTACCACAGGTTTTCAAATTTAGTTCCCAGTTTCTTTTAAAATGACTTAAAAATAATGATGCTGGTGATTCTAAATCACACGGCCCAGCTGAGCTGGTGGAAACCCCCCCCTAAAATGCTCCGTGGGAGTATTTCTCCTTCCCTTTGCCCCACAGCCCCCCCACCAACAAGAACCTGCCCGTGGCCATGGGGTGCCCCTGCTGCAAGGGGGGTGCAGGAAGGGGATGTGTTCATGGGATGGGGCAGCTGCCAAACAAGCTATAAAAGGTAAAGATTAATTAGCAGTGATGAGCTGCTCAGGAATCTGCAACTGTCCCTTCTAAACAGCAGTCAGTGCCATCAGAGCATGCTCTGTGCATGGGAGACAGTTCCATGTGGCTTTACAGCCAGTAATGGGCTCTTCCCCAGTGCCTGATTTTTGTTTAACACAGGATGGCCACCTCATTAAGCCTCTGGGAACGCAAATAAAAAACTCTAATGAACAAATAAAGCCTTCAGATAAGGAAGGGAGGCGAGAGGGGGAGGTGAGGTTTTCCTTGCAGGCTTTTTTCCTGAAGGCTCAGGATGACACCGTGCCAGCCCTGAGGCTGCTTTCCGTGTTTGTGGCACCCTAATAACGGGTGGTGGGTGCCACAGAGGGAAGTGTTTTACCCCGTGAGCACCTTCCATGGAATTAATGGGGTTTCTACCCTTAGCCCTGTGCTCATCCATTTTCCATGTATCCCCATTATCCTATTTTATCTAATTAAAGTCCCCACCCCAGGAATTCAAGCCCTTGTCTGCGAGGCACAGGCACCGGTGGGGCCACGAGCCCAGCGTGGCCACATGCCACCCTGGCTAACGGGGGATTAACGGCCTCAGAAGGAGCCAAATCACATCTCCTGGGTCTCCATCCCTGGGAGATGCTGCTGGGAGCATCCCCAGGGAGCTTAAGCTTAAAAAACTGTCATCCAAGGTTTGTTTGGCGTGGGCATGGACGTGGGGCACGGCAGGGGCAGCGCTGGTGGCTCTGAATTTCCCCACCCCAGGCTGGGAGATGGAGTATTTCTTACTGAGTAGCTTTTATACAAAGTTATTCTCTATTTCCCTTTTAAGATGCAGTTTAATGTATCAGTCTAATCACATATTCATAGAAGGGATTAAAAAAAAAGCCACCTCCCTAAAACAAAAGCAACTGCAGCAAGTGCCAGATCAGCTGAAAGCAGCAAGTCGATTTTTACAGTCATGGTTTATAACCCAAAAATCCTCTAAGAAAATCCAGCCTGAAGGGCCGTTGGGCTTCTGAGATAAATGTGAGTGTGAGCTGCAGCACAGACAAGCCAAATACTTTAAGCAAAATAGTTTATTTAGTGGAAAAGATCCCCAATTGGATCATCGTAATCTGCAGGCTCGTGACGGTGGATTCAGCGTTAAAAGTCTGAAGATGAAAGAAATAAAGAGGCCAAACCTTCCCATAAGAAATTTTTGAAGTTAAGCAAATCTATTTCTACTTTTATTTAGTCATTTAAAATGTAATTTTAAAATCCCAGACTCTTAAAGGTAAATCAAAAGTTTTATTACAAGTGGAACAAAATGGGGTTTTTTTCTCTCTCTCTGTCAGGAGCCAATGCAAGACTTGGGTGTATTTGTCATGGAATCATTAGGGTTGGAAAAGAACTCTAAAATCAGCAAGTCCAACCATCCATCCAGCACTCCCATGAGCACTACACCATGTCCTGAAGTAACACATCCACTTGTTTTTTGAACCCCTCCAGGGATGGGGACTCCAACACCTCCCCGGCCAGCCCGTTCCAGTGCCTCACCATTGTCTCAGTGAAGAAATTCTTCCTAATATCCAGTTGAAACCTCCCCTGGTGCAAAGCCCAGAAAATTGGGGGAAAAAGGCTTTTTTTTGTACATGCTTCCAGCTGTAGCTCAATGTTTGGGGTGCTCTGCACACACAGATGGGAGAGCTGCACCATTTTCAGGGCTCGGTGCCTCCACCTTGGCTGGTGCTGCCTGTCCCTGCCCGTCCCTGCATCTCTGCTGGCTCCCCGGGTGTCCACAGCTCCCAGTGTGACAGAGAGAGCCCAGAGCGATGGACCCAAACATGCAGAAACATTTAGAAGACTGGAGGCCTTTGAACCTGTCAGGTTAATAAAGCAGCAGCAAAAAAAAAGTGCTAACATTCAGTAGAAACGTAATGAAACGTGACTGCCAGCTACTGGAACATCCCAGGTCTCATAAGGGGGATGTGACCTATATATAGCCCTGTGCTGCTTCCAGGCAGGAGCTGTCACAAAGTGGATCTTCCCCATCCAGCTTCATGCTCTTGCCCTCGGATACATTAGAAACACACTCTGAACCTTGTGCAGAAAACATCCACCAGTGTGGGGGGCTTTACTCATTTCAAGAAACCTGCTCTCAGGCTAAAAATACCTTATCTGTGCTCTCTTTTTTTTTTTATATTTCCTTTAGTTCAGCCACTTCCACGATTCAAATTGCACCCCAGGAGCATTTTGTGAAAAGCCTTTTTTCTGTTTCTCAAATACTGCTCCCACCTGTTAATCTGTGTAGATATCACTGAGCACTTGAAAGAGTGAAACCCTGCAGTAGAAAACACTTTTTAAACAAAAATACAAACAAGGAAGTTCAGTTAAATGTTTCCCGGTGGCACAGCAGCTGTGGGTAGAGCTGGGCTAAATCCTGCTGGGATGGAGCTGAGGGACAACGTGGTCCTGGGGATGGGGGGGAAATGTGGGCAGTGACTGGGCCACAGTGAGGACCTGGCAGGGGACCCCAAATCGTGATGCAGCTCCTGGGGAGACTCTCGACAGCACCTGGTCAAGGTTCTCAATATCAGGTTCTCTTTGCCTGTGGGAAACCCAGGGAGGGTCCCTGGGATGTTATCTCCCCGGGAGAGGGTTGCTGTGGGAGCCTGGGTGTGATGGAGATGTTTAAATGCCAGTTTAAATGCCACTGGGCACTGTCCCCATGAATCAGGGGCCCCACAAGAAGGGGGGTCCCTTGCTCCCGGCCCATCTCATTCAACCAGGGAAGGAGCTCAGGAGAGCTCGGGCTGCCGTGGGGCCTCTCCAGCACCAACCCCCTGCTTCAGGGGGAGAGCTGCAGAGCCAGGCCCTGGGGAGCAGTGGCCCAGTGCTCCCCAAATCTGCTGCAAACCTGAGAGTGGGTCTGCCAGCCTGCCATTTGCACCCCACCATTACTAAATGATGCTGCAAGTTAGTACAGAGCAGAAATTTTTTCCAGAAAATGGGCAAGTGGGGGCTCATTGCCTCCCAGCAGACACCAAGCCAGGCCAGGCTCCTGGGCCACGTCCCTCATGGTTCCAAATGTTTTACCCCTGTAGAAGAGCTTTACTTGGAAGCACCCAGAGCACTTTTTGGTGGCAGCCCACTTGCTGGGGGCTGAGCTCCCTGCCCTCCAACAGAGCTCAGCTCCATTTTAGTGCAAAACTGCTGGAAAATGGAGCAAGAGCGGGGACACCTCTGAGCAGATCCACCCTGGGGGACACGGCGTCGCCAGCCCTGGGTCGGAGCCATCTGCAGGACATCAGAGAAACCCCCAAATATATTTAAATGAGCCAATTGGCAGAGGGGAGGCGTCATGGAACCTCGTGTGGGCTCGTTGCTGCCATCGCCATCGGGGCAGAGCGAGACCGCATCCGGCACCGGGCCGGTGAGGGGACTGCACTGCTGGGCTGCAGGGTGCTGAGAATGCTGCCAAAACACCCCTAACTCCTGCTCCCACCACCGCCCCCCAGCCTCGGACCCACGGGAGAGGGGAGGTGTGGGAAGCTCTGCTCCCCCAGGTAAAGCATCCCTGGGGCTCGTGCCGCGGAGGGCAGCGGGGGGTACCCCAGGGGGAGAGCTGGGGCTGGGGCTGGCTCCAAGGGGTGTCTGCAGATGAGTGTTGCTCCCACCCGAGCTTGAGCCTTAACCTGGGGCAGCAAGGCCTGGCTCAGATTCAAATATGAAAGCAATTGGAGGCATTTCCATGGTTTTGCTTACCTTTAGATGGAGCGTGGATGCCTTGGCTCCACTCCTCAGCCACCCGCCGAGCGTGGGCTCTTTACCAGCCTTGATTTCATCAGGGGATCTGGCTTGAGAAAGGGTTAACGTGCTGGGGGCTGGAGGGAGGGAGGCTCACAGCCACTTACCCCATGCACCAAAAAAGTACATGTGCTGCCAGCACCTTACTGGCTGTTATCTTCAAAACTAGAGATTTCAGCAGGCATGGGTACGTATCACCTCTTCGATCTCGCCGTACCCCATCTCAGCAAAGAGGCTGCTCTGCTACTGATATTTGGATTTGGGTCTTATTTTGCAATTTCCTTTCAAACAGCTCATTTTTCAGATTCTTATCTGCTGCAGCAGCGTCTCCTGCCCCACAATAGGAAATGAGCCATTTAAGAATGACAGCCATTTGAGAAGGATATTTGGGGACAGATCAGTTCAATAAGGGAGAGGGAAAATTCCAGCAAGAAATGGATTTTTAGTTTGGCGGGTGCCAAACTCTTTGGGTAAGTGGAATTTTGCAGGAGGTTGGTGAGGTGGTCGGAAAAGGATTTAATGAATTGCTCTTAGAAATGTGTCATGGTTGGAATGACAGAATCTGATCCATAGGATGGATAATGCCTGTGCTCTATCAATCTATCAATCATGTTATTACGGCTCCTTTAATTATCGTATCAAAGCTTTAGTTGATGTCTCCCTGTGTTAGCCCTTTATAAATAGTAAGTAAATAGGCACTGAAAGAAAATTTAAAGTGTTTTTTTGCAAGTGAAATCTCACAACGCTGGTTGCCATCCTGTATTATAAATCTCTTTAGTATTTTGGCCAAAAGTCCCAAGCCAAGGGGCCCAGTCCAGGCGTGTGTGTTTTCTGGTTATGTGTTTTAAGTCCTCTTAACTTCAGAAGGATTTTAGTGCCCACCTAGAATTAAATACAAGGTGTTTAGAATGCAGAGGTGTTGCAGGGCCTCCGACCCTTCTTGCCCAGTGCAAGATCCTGACACCAAACCTGTGGCCTTCTTTTGGTTACTTTCTTCTATGGATTTTTTTTCCTCAGATTATAGTTATCAAACATTTTTTGTGGATTTAAAAAAAAAAAATTAAAATCAATGTAAGAGAGGATTAAAGCAGGATGAAGAAATTTCAGTTCTTTTTAGTATCAGTGCTGTGGTGAAGCCCAGAAGCTCTGGTTAAGTCTCAGACAGGACCGAGGTGGCCAGTGTAGAACCCTTAAGCAGGGTGACAATGCCAGGGGGGGTCTGGGTGTGTGATGGGTGCAGGAAGGGCTCCCAGAGGGGAGCCTGGGTGCCTTTATCTCACACCTGCAATGGCAGACTGCTGCTCTCACGGGGTGAGCCTGACCTTCAGCTGCTGCAGAGCAGCGTGAAGCTCCACGGGACCATTTTGGTTGATCCCCACCAGGGTTTGTGGCCTCTCTCCATCCCTGCCGAGACCTCCAGTGCTGCGCTGGGCACCGCGCCGGCCGCCAGGGAGGATGGGCACTTGTGAGTGGTGAGTACGAGGCCCTTGGCAGCCCTCCTGCAGCATCCTGCCAAGGGGGAAGGGTGATGGCTGCTGGGGGGGCTCCTTTCTGCCATGGCTCTGTGGGTGCTGTGCCCCAGGTCCGGGCATGGAGCACAGGGATGCTGCAGCCCCCCTCGCTGGGGATGCTGTGCCGGCGTTTGGCTGAGCTGGGACAATTCTGCTCCCTCTCTGGATGGCCACGTTTGGCAGACACAGGCACGGGCACCTTGCCTTAAAGGCAAAAAGCACAACCAAAACAGGCTGCCCAGGGAAGAGGTTGAATCACCATCCCTGGATGTGGTTCAAGGTCGTGTAGATGTGGTGCTGAGGGACATGGTTTAGCAGTGGACTCGGCGGAGTTAGGTTCATGGTTGGAGTTGATCTTAAAGGTCTTTTCCAACCAAAATGATTCTGTGATTCAGTGAAAGACAGGACCAGAAAGCTTTAAAATATTTTGCTCTTTGCTTTCATTTAGCCAAAATATTTTTCTCTTATTCAGGTGGGTACCTGTTGCCACCTCGGCTGTGACCTTCTTCCTATACACCCTCCTCTTGCTGACACTTTACATCATGCTCAGCATGAAAATAGGTAACTCCCCATCGTGTTGGCTTCCCCTGCTGTGTTCCTCACTCTCACGACCGTCCAGCTCAGAGCTGAGAAGTCACCTGCCCAAAGCTCCAGCATCCCCTAGTTTGTAAAGTGCAACCACGTCCTTGGTCTGGGTCTGGGAGCAACTGGTGCCACGTGGAGCTCACGTGGGGCTCCCCCCAGGGTCCCACCAGACCCCCGCAGGGACCTGCTGGACCCCTGGGTGGGCCGGGCACTGGCGTGGGGTGGGAATGGGTCTGGGCAGGGATCCCCCAGCAGCATCACTGCCCTGATGTGTGAGCAGTGGTGAGTCCCAGGGGCAGTATCTGACAGGCTTACACGACCTTTTGTCGTTTCAAAACTATTTTCTTTTATTGCTCTGTTGGTAAAGTGGTGGGAAAATATCCAATACCAACAGAATCCACTGGCAAAATATTAATTCAGATGAAGCTACGATTTCCAGCAGGAAAAATCTTCCATGTAGAAAGATCCCTTTCATCTGTAGATATTTGTGTATATATTCTCTGCTTGGCCCCGTGGGTCACACTGATTTTGGGGAGGCCTCAATGCCATGATTTGGCACTGGGGTCTTTGCCTCGGGAGGACAGGGCACTTGATCACCCCAGTAATTGAACTGGTGGATATTTGCCCACTCCAACACGTAATGCTGCTGGTTTTGGGGGAGCAGCATGTGCCGAGCTGGCTGTGCCGTGGGGCAGTGCTGGGGCTCGGGCAGCGGGCGGGGGTCCGTGGGGGGTGCATTGGGCACGGGGGGTATCTCAGGCTGGGACACA
>NW_008622421.1:47755-50583 GCF_000691845.1 Merops nubicus | reverse complement strand
CGGGCGGCCTCCGCCGGGAGGGGCAGCGGGTGAGGGGCCGGGAGCGAGACCCCCCCTCTCTCTTCTCCTCTCCCTCTCTCCCCCTTTCCTCCTCTGCGTGGCCGGAGAGCGGTCTGGTTGGTTCCCGGAGCTCTATTTGTAGTTTCTCCCCATGGGACTGAAGGATTTCGCAGTGACTGTGAAGACGGTCCTCTTCAAATCCCGCTGCTTCAAATCGTTCCTAGAATGATTCGCTTTGTCTTTTAATCTCTAATTTAGAAGGCTTTAAATACCGTCCGCCCCCCCATCCTTCTCCAGAATGCCCCTGAGAAAATGAGGATTTAGTGAAAGAAAGTGAAAATGAATGAAAAACATCAAAGTACGTTTTTGTAGCTGGGAAAACAGTTGCTTTTTTACATTTAGTAAGTTCTCTGCACTTGATTTTCATATTTCAGCTGGATGTTATTTAGGATGTTTCAGATTAAAATGGTGTCAATTTTCATGACTGTAATAACATAGTAGCGGTGCTAGGACAATTATTCTGCGTTATTAAAATATTTTAGGTTGTGTTTTATAAGATCTTGGGGGCTTTTTTAGGTTGCAAACGGTGCTTAAAATTGTACAGAATATATATATATAATTAGCATACAATATTCACTGTCTGCTTTAGTTTTATTGGATTTTTAAGTGAAACATAATTTTCTTCTCTGAATGTCCCTAAAGCTTTCCATAGCAAGTGGCATCACTGTGTGCCTTTTCTGTTTTGTTTTTTTTTTAAAATTTGCTGATTTGGTCTCTAAAGGCTTTTTTAAATGTGCGTTTGCTTTGCTCTTACTGACTGGCAGCTCTCTAAATATGTTAGTAAGCAAATATGCATAACTTGAAGGGGGCTGGAATTATTTAAGAGTGCAGACATGGGGTTCTGTTAAGTGTCGGGGAATTCGGCATCCCAAATAGCTTCCATGAGATGTGGAGAGTCAAGTTCAAGACCTTGTCCTCAGAGACAGTGAACAGGACTCTTTTAACAACTGTTTCTGATTATAATAAAACCTGTCTGTGCTCACCTCTGCCTTCATTCTTGTGTGTGTGTCTCCCGTGAGGCCCTGATTTCACAGTCGTTTGATACTTCACGGGTTTGTTTTGGAACAGGAGGAAGCTTGGTGTCCTCAGGGCTTGGTGGAGGATTATAAATGCAGCTGGTGGATGGCTGTTTCGTACAGCCCTTTAGTGCAGGTGGACACTCTGAGGACCTCAGCAGTGCCCTTCCATGGTGGTGTTTGGTGTCTGCAAGGGCAGTTAAATGCCTAAATCCCTCCCAGACTCTATAGTAGATCAGTTTACTCAATGCAAGCAGAAACGTTGCGTAGTCAAAGCATAAAGATAACCTATAAAATAAAAAAACCCACAGCATATTGACCACAGACAAATCTGTCATGATAGCTTTGCAGATAACTTTTACACTTTTATTGGAGAAGAAAAAAAACATGTATATGTAGGTCAGAAGATTATTCTAATCAAAGGAAGTGCTAAGGGGAAAGAAAACAGAGCAACAAATATTCAGGTGGATTCTTAGAGTAGGTGACTAGATCATAACAGATGATTAAATCTGCTTTAGTTCAGTGTAGTAATCTGGAAGATTGGGAAGTTTTTAGATAATCAACTGGAGAATCTGTCAACGTAAAGATTCATCTTTTGGAGCTTGTAGTTTAAGTTAACAGGGGCAAATGTACGACCTGTTTGTCAGGAATCTGTATGTTTTTCTTGATCTGGAATATTTTTTAACTGACTTTGTGTGCATTTATGTTCTTTCATGTACGATATAGACTTCTTTTATTTATAATGTTTCTATAGCTATTGCAAAGGCCCCGTCAGTGAGTTCCTTATCTTTGTCCATCCCTTAGCAGCTGTGTAGAATTCTGAAGCTTACTGAATTTTACTACTTTCTGTGTTAAATTAGTGCTTGATTTCTGTCTTGTGTATTTCTGAATACATAACATTATGAAATACAAAATCTTTGCTATTGCTGTGCATCACACCTGGACTCCAGTTCATTGATAGGATGTGATGGGGATTTTTTGTCTGCTGGTTAACAGTTTCTGAAGAATGCTTGATCTGCACCAGTTGCAGTATTGATCTACAGGTGGTCCCTTTTGAGGCGATTTTAAGTTAGTTTGGGGGAAGCATACTGTATTGTGAGAAATCTTTTTGAGGCAGTGCATCACAGTAAAATTTAGCTATTGTTTTGGCTATTTGTACTCCAGTTATATTTTACTTTTACAAAGATTCCTCTTTATCTGTCTGTGTACCAAGTGATATTGCTGATACTCGTTCTTCCAAAATATTTATTGTGTTTGAAAACACTAGAGTCAGAATGAATCATAAGGATTTTTGAGAGGTCACGTAGTCTCACGAAAAGTATTTTAACTATTAATGAAAACTGGCTTGTAAATTCATTTCTTCTTTTAATGTCTAGGGAGGAGAGCTCAAAATGAACAGTTTCTTTCAGGAGTTAGTAGACTTCTGGGGAAAACACAATATCCTGACATTATTTGTGAGAGGTGAAAGAGTAGGCCTGTGGTTAAGAACTGATCAGGACGCTCTGCTGGACTGTCACCGAGAGCTGAGTGAGTGTCAGGGACTGTGGTACACAATCTTCTTTGAAATAAGTTTGGAATGGGCACCAAATGATTTCCTGTCTTGGCTTTAGCTCTGGAGCTACCAAGATAATAATGTTTTTGTCTTGAGGATTGAAGTAGAGGTAGGGTCATGTGCTTGTTAGTGATGATTTGGAAAACAAATGTTAGGTTGAGTTTTGGTGTATTGATAATGTGCCTGCATTTAATACAAAG
>NW_008622421.1:43455-47724 GCF_000691845.1 Merops nubicus | reverse complement strand
AGAGTGTAAGTGACCCTGTCCTTTGCTTTAGAATTTCTTCTGGGCATATTTCATAGTGTCTTTGAAAGGAAAGAATAACAGTTACAAAGAGCCAAAATATTAGATAGTAGCTTTTCAACAGGTAGAATTGCCGCTGGGTTTACTGGAGTATTGGAGGAGAAATGTGATCTCTTTTTTTCAGGCACAGCTTACACTGTGTGAGGATGTAACCAAATTTCTTTTCTTTTGTCCTAATTTTTCTCTTCCCTCTCTGAAATGTAAATGTTTTTAAAGTAAAAAGTAGAGGTAGTTATTAAAACTGAGACACAGACATATTCAATCCTAAAATGCTATTTGAAAATATTTCTTTTTGTGAAATCTTGCTAAAATGTTGTTCCAGGGAAAAACATTGTCAGTGAACCGACAATAAAATCAGAATAGCTCAGAGACATTAAAAAAGTGCTACCTTGTTAACACATTTTCATTTGTAGACCATTTAGAAACTCTGTTTCTCATCATGTTTGAAGGAAGCCAGGCTTTATGAATAATTTAAAATTAATCAATCTTAGTGTTTGTTTTAATCTTTAGTTTTTGAACCTCTGTAAACTTCTATTAGAAATCATTCTGATTCTGAGTTGCCTGGAACCTGGACTGGCCAGGAGGAAATTAAAAGGAAAGTTAATGTAAGCAAAACAAAAACAACTAACAAACAAGCAAACAAAAGCCTCAGCAGTTTATTCCTAAAGAACTTTTCTAAAATAGGAGGTGAGAACAAAATGAAGGGTAAAGGTTCTAAATTATGTTTTACATTTAATAAGAAAGACTCACAAGAAATCCCTTGTGTCTGTTTCCTGTAGGTGTCTGTTTCTTGTAGGTATGTCTGTAGTGGGACAACTAAAAGGAGGACTTGGAGATAAACAGGATAATGGCTGTCAAAGTAGGCTAAAAGTGGCAACCTGAATGTAAGAGTCAGCCCTGACACCCCACCCCATCCCATCCCACTCTGATAATTAAATATTACATTTGGGAGTGAGAAGAGTACTTTGTGGAAGTACCTGAAGGTATGAACAAGGTGTAGAGAGGAGATGTGATAGGATATGTAATGACCAGAATGATTGTCCAGAGGAGAGGACTCCACCATCACTCTCTGAGTAGACCTGTGACTAGTACCAGAAAGGTTAAAAGACAGTATTAATCAAAGTGAGAGAGAAGGGTCTTCACAAGACTTCAAATGGGGCCAAGAAGGGGAGGAGCTTGCTTTGGGAGCACTGAGCACATTGCAGCTCTGGGGTATTGTCCAACTGTGTGCTTCTAAAGGGAGTACAGATAAACATCTTCAAATAATTTATGTGGAGGGAATGGTTTGCAAGGTCTCAGAGGATATTATTTCCATTACATTTTTCTCCAACAGTTAAAAAAAAAAAAATTATACTAATCCCTACTTAAGTAAAAGATAAAATTAAGGAGGAGAATGTTTCTGTGAAATGTAGCATTTATTTAATAAAATTTAGCAAATAAACGTAGGCTCATGAGTCATTGTAGATAATTAATGATTCATTTTCATGCATTGTATTTAACAAGGAGCTTACCATCCCCTCCTGACAGAGCTTGTACTTCACTTGAAATAGTTCAGCAGTAACATTTGCGATACAGTGAATTTTAAATTGAATCCAATTGTATGTACTTTTGGCAGAATATGGAATTCAGAAGCAATGCAAGCTTGATTCACAGATTTATTTTTACTAATGTAAATTACATGTTTTACCATGTGTGTATTTTATTTGCAGCAGTAATTTTATATTCAAACAAACATAGAAAACTTATTAAAACATCAAAATGATATTATTTTTTAAATATCCTGCTTATCTTGTAGGAGAACATAAGATTTGAAGCTGTTTGTTCCTGTGTCAGTCTAATTGAAGCTCTGTTTCAACTGCTGGCTTATTTTTACTTATATAAGGAAGCTCTCAATACTTTTTCCCTTAGTGTAATTACTGTAGAAATGTAATGAAGGGTTGGCAAATTGCCAATGTAATCAGTGTTTTACACATAGTGAAATTCTAGATATGCCCAGAATAATTCCCCTTTCTGTTACAGAAATGTATAAACAAAAATTGCTCCCTTAAATTTGTATAAATTTAAGTGTTTAGAGAGTGTTTATGTTGAAATTATTTTGGTCATACTGGAAGTTGTTTTTAACAGGTTGGCCTGATCCTCATAAAATCAGCTATGGCAGAATGGAGCATGTAAGAAATGGTGAATAATTGTTAGCTTTCATTGACTTTGCTGCTGCTGAAGTTGGACTGTATTTGGGGTAGTGCGCTTTATTGCAATTTGGGAAATAAAAGCAATGAAACCTAAACCAGCTGTGCATTTAACACAAAATCATAATGAATGGCAATAAATCCTCTGAGAATGTCCACGCTTATCTACACCAAAAAGGCTTTGAAGGGAAATGATGGCGGATAGCCGGTAAAAATATTTACATTGTGTAAAGTTTACATACTGTATAATATAACATACCCTGCATAAGTGTTTGCAGGTGTGTTTTCACCTGATGCAGTTCAACATTATAGGTGAAATAATTTAACAGGGAGGTTATGCTGGAACATGTTGCTCTGTCAAGGCTCCTCTTTGTAGCGTGTTGCTGGTCCACCAGCATTTTCTTGTGCTTCTTTGAGTTCTGTGCCCTGATGGCTCATCTGTCCTCTTGCATGATCAGTGCTGCTCCAGTCATGGTGACTGAATGCCATTTCCAAATTAACATGTGATTTTGCAGATAGATTTCTTTGTGTTCAATTGCTCTATCAATTGACTTACTGTGCCCACCAACTTCTTATACCCAATGCTATGCTATCCTTTTGCATGCTTTCAGCTGGATCAGTGCTGAGTGCCTGAATTTTCTTCCATCTTGGCTTCTAGGTACAGAAATGTAATAAATTTAGAGTTTCCATTATGATGGTGAATGTCCAGATCTCAGCAGGATACCTTGCCAAAATCAAAGGCAAACAAGAGATACACAAAGGATAGCTACCTTTCAGGAGTTTTAATAAAATTTTGAAAAGCCCCAAACTATCCTTTCTCTTCTGTACAGCTAAAGGACAAGAGGGTTCCAAGAAATGCAGTAGTGTAGTTAGACATTCCTTCATAAAACAAACAGCCAGTTGCTTCTTTCTTTGCAAGAAACTGACCATGACAGTAAATGAACATGGACTCTCAACACCTGAACCATGGTGCCCTATCCATAAGAATACTTAGAATGCCAGTTATATGGGAAAAGAAGCTGTTAGGCATTAACTTTTATTAAAAACCATTTGTTATTGCTTGCCAAAATACGTCCCATTCATCCCCGTCTCCTGTCAGGACTCTGCGTTGGCCTGACTGAGCCTCTGAATAGTGTGACTTCTTCCCGGGTCTGCCTGTCACTCTTTGCCTTCACGGGCTGTTCCCTTACATTGCTCACTTTCCTTTGTCATAGAATCATCAAGGTTGGAAAAGACCTTTTAAGATCGTCAAGTCCAACCATCAACCTGACACTGCCATGACCAATAAACCATGTCCTGAAGTGCCATATCCACAGGATTTTTGAACACCTCCAGGAGATGTTTACCCTGCTTGCCACAGTCTCCTTATGGTACCAGTTTGGTCATTTTGAAAGGGAGACAGTGTTTCATCAAGATGTGTGTACTGAAGTTGGAGAGCCTGTAGTTCTACCTTGGTGCATGCTGCATTTTGATCATGCAGGAAATTAATTCATCAGTACATATCTCATCAAGGTGTTTTTTATTCCAAATAAACTGTAGCTGGACATTTTTATCAGTTTAAATCATGGTTAAGCCTTTCATATAAATTAAATTTTGTCAGCATATTTTTCATTCTACCAAAATCTCACAGGAGATGAAAATGCAAACAAGATTTAGGCAGTATGTTGTACCTGGCAGTTTACAGCAAACAAACCCCACCTAAAATATAAACACTTAAATGCATTTTGCAATGCAGTGCAGCAAAGAAATAAGTTAGATTAGTTAGTCTGAAGGGAAAATAAAAGTATGTGGGAGACCTGGTCCCGTAATTTTGGAACATCAGCTCTGCCAATTTCCCCTGACTCCTCGGTACCTCCCATAAACACCCATGTAAATTCCAAAGAGGTACCATCCTCTTAAGTTACAGCAAAGGAACTCCGTCGGGATTTCCTTTCGCCTACCAACGTACGTGTTTTCTTCCTTGGTTATGTTGTACAGAACCAGGGTGTGCTCTTCTGTGCCAGAACTGGCCACAGCCCCTCGCTGG
>NW_008622421.1:0-43424 GCF_000691845.1 Merops nubicus | reverse complement strand
GCCCACCCTGCCACTCTCTGCCCGGGCAGGTATCTGATTTCTGGTTTGAGAACTGGTAGGCAATCCTGTATGCAATGAGTCTGTAACAGTAACAGCTTCTCTGTCTCTGTAGCTCTGCTTAGCTCTGTAGGAATGTATCTATCCTAATCCAGAAGTCAACAGAAGGAAAAGTGAAAATGGGAGGAGGCTTTAGCAATTGCTAAATTGAAATGACAAGTGTGGGGATGGAAGTGCCCCTGTAACTTAGGGGGGAATTTTCATGATTCTTCTTTGAAAATTTGTCTCAGGAGGGCATTTTGCAGTCGTGAGAAGGAAAAGGATACAGGAAAGAGACTAGAAATAAATGTTTTGATAAATTAAAGATTAGCCTAGGGATATTTGCTGCAGCTGCAGCAGAGCTAGGAATAGCAGACTAGAACTTGACCAAATAAATGGGCATGAAGACATGAAGGGAACTGCTGGAGACTGATGCACTAACAGAACCCTTGGAGAAAGTTTTCCCCAAAGTGCTGTCCTCCTTCCCTTTCGACTGCCACACTGCTGCATATAAAGAGTCATTGGGTTTTTTTTCTTGTTCTGCAGCTGGGCAACAGGCTCTGTTGGGGACAGCATTTTACTGAAAGCCCTCTATTGCATCTTTTGGCCTGACAGGGAAATGAGAGGGCATCTGTGTGGACTGAACTCCTTTATCCCCTCTAATGCAATATGCTGTACCATTTTCCAGCGTTTCCAAGTGTTGCAGTTTAACCCCAGCCAGCAGTAAGCATCACACTCCCTGCATGGTGGGATGGGAAGAATCAAAACCAAAAAAACTCATAATAATAGTAATTAAAAGGGAGATTAAAAAAAAGAGTGAAATAAAACTGAAGAAAGAGAAGTGATACACAATGCAGTTGCTCACCACTTGCTGACTGATGCTCAGCCAGTTCCCCAGCAGCAATTGGTCTCTCCTGGCTGACTCATCCCAGTTTATATACTGAAGATGATGTTCTATGGTATGGAATATCCCTTTGCCTAGTGTGGGTCAGCTCTCTGAGTTGTTTTCCCTCCCAGCTTCTTGTGTGGCTGCTCGTTGGAGAGCTTGGGAAACTGAAAAATTCTTAAGTACTACTTAACACGCTGATGCGTTTAGTTGTTGCTATCAACATTGTACCAGCTACTAGAAAGAAAATGGACTCTATCCTGGTTGGAACCAGGACACCATAAAAAAGGAGTCAACAATATGAGTGTCAGACCTTCCTTCATGAGCCAAGCACTCACAAGTTTTACATATGTGTGAAAACAGAGAATTAAAATATTATTGTCCTGATTGTACTTTTGTTACTTTTTGCACTGTTTACAGGGTCAGGACAATGAGCAAGCTTTTTAGTAGATTGTAAAGATATTTTTTATTCTTGTTGTGATTCATCACATGTCAATGATTTGTATTTCTGCTTTGTTTTTTTTTTTTTTTTTTGGCATATCTGAAAAGGATTTTGAAGCACATGTACCAGGCCCCACAGGTAAACACCTTGTGGACCTTGGGATTAAAATTGACTGTATTTACCCAAGAAGACAAAGTTGAACATTTACAAAAGTGTGCACAAAAACTTCTGAGGAACAGCAAGGCACAATCTGTCCAGTTTGACACATGCTGCTTTAAGATTCATACAGGACAGATACAAAACCATTGTCTCTCAGCAGAAGAGACATAAGCTCAGCCTTATGTATGTCGGTCTGAAACAGACTTTTCATCAAAGCAGGTTCAGAAATACTCCTTGAAGTCGTTGCTTAAAGGAGTGTTTTGTGAGCTGCCCAAGAACTCCCGTGAAAATCTTTCTGTGTTTCCCTGACTTTACTGATGATACTTTGCTACCTTTTACCATTGTGCTGGCCAGAATCTGTGTGCCATTTGACATGAGAGTTGCGCAACTCGCCACACTTACGGTTTGTGCTGATGATTACCTTTCTTTCTCAGAAAGCATGCTTACACTCTGTGCAATTATAGTCAATAAACTAAATATGGAAGCCCTTCTTAACTGTAAATGGCAAGGTGACTTAAAATAAGAGCAGAAATGCTGATGCCCTCAGTCTCTGCATTATTGGCCATTCCTCCTGTCAACTAGGGAAAATGGAAAGATTTCTTTAAAATTCTGCATTGGGAATTCATCTAGAGGAGCTTTTCCAGTAACCTGTGCAGCACAGCAAATACCCTTTTCTGTGTACGAACTGGAGGGAAATGGTAGATCTGTGGAGTTTGTTAGTTGCGTGTGACGGACCTAAAGCATGTCACACAGTCAACAGTGCTGTTAGGGCTGGCAAACTGCACGAGCTGATGGAAGTTTATTTTTGATAGCATCATAACTTAGTGCAATAGAATCAGCATATTGCTGAGTAGCTTTTGGTATGAGTTCTCTCATTTCTAGGTAGATGATGTGGCCATATGCTTCTAACATATGCCTCGAGCTGTCATGACAGTGCAGTATGTCGCACACAAATCTCCCAGTGCTATTTTCAAATTAGCAGCCAGGGATGGTATTCTTTTCTAAACCTCTAGCTTTATCCACTGGTGTTGATCAGCTGTTGCCACACTTCATTTTTAAGAAAATATGTATCAGAAGCCACTTCGCAGAAACTCCTGAGTTTCTAGTTGTTGTCCTTCTGGACCTCTGGGGTCTGTTTGTTTTCAGTACATTGTTTTTGGGTTTTGTGGCCTAGCTATAGAAGAAAGAGATGCTGTAGCAGCTGCTGCTGCTGTTGCTAAAAGACCTGCAGCACCATCTGCATGGTAGTGTCATGGTAGGGTTGTTAAGATGGTTGGTGCCTAATTGTCTGTGTTGAGTGCATTTCATTACAAGAGGCTGTATGTACCCAGGAGACACAGCTGTGGTGGGGAATGTTTGGTCCACAGTTTTTATCCGAAGTTTGAACATTGCTTTTCTTATCTGAAAATGCTGAATTGTAGGAGGTTAGGTGAGAAGTTATGGAACATTTTCAGTTTGATTCTTTGCTGTAGGAAGCAGTGAGTGGCTTCTAGTTATTTACTTGTGTACCTAATGACCAGTCCTTTTACGTGTAGAGTCTGGCATTTGTGACAAGTATATGGGGTACTTGCTCAGAATATTAAGCTTATATGTCACTGCATACTTCCTCTCCCTTCTTCTCTCCCCTTCCCCACATACAGCTTTTAGCACTGGTGCAAAAGCAAAGCCATCATTTGAGAAAAGTGTTGGCTGATTTTTTTTGGCTGCAGTTACCACTGTCAAGTTAGTAGGAAGCGGTTTGCTTTGTGTCTAACCTTAAGCATGTATGTTTCTTATTTCATAATTTAAAAACCCCGTTTAGTTTTTCATGCTTGCTTGATGATTGTTTATTTATTTTTCATATCAGATTAGTCTACATAAGCCAGAAATCAAACTGGAATCACTAAAAGAAGATATTAAGGATTTTCTGAAGACATCAGGTTTGTAATACTTCATTGATACACTTGTGAATAGTATAGATCTGTGTAAGAGCATATATGATGTACATGATGAAAACAGTAGTTTGTGGAGCTTGGTATCTTGTCACTGACAGTAGCCAGAAGCAGACATTCAGTGGTTCCAGATTATTAAAAGAGATATAGAAAATTAAAAGGGGAAAAGTTCTTGGATTCTGTCAGCATTTTGAAAAACATACTATGCAAAGAAGTGATTTTATCATTTTATAAGATACTGGTAATTTCACTGAAAGTTCCAGATGATACAAGACTTTAGTCGTTTCTGAAGATGGAAGTTAGCATTCATGGAGGTACTCTTGAAAATTTTACTCTTAGTTAAATTTCCAGTTTTCACTGGAAGTTGTAAGCTATGTAAATATGATGTGAAGATTTAATGATAAGTGATATAAGATTTGTAATAGACAGGAAAATGGTGTCTGTTAATGTTTATTGTTGTTTTAATAATATGATAGCTTTGAAAAAATAGCATGCAATTATTTAACCAAAACTGTCTTCTTTTGAACAGCAGATGGAAATAAAAGATATTCAACCTTTATACAGGTCTCAACTTGCACTTTTTCCTATCTTAATTATGTTAAAGTTTCTTTATCTCTTCCTGTCTGTCTGGTAGGTAGACATGAACTGAGACAGGACAGAAACCTCTAGTGACTGCAAATCAGCTTCTGATTCATGATCCATTAGTATTAATTCCTAAAGTTGTCTTCTGTATATTTTTTTATTTTAACAGGTTGGGAAAAGAAGCTTCAGAATGCTGTTTATAGTGAACTCAACGTGTGAGTTTATTTACTGGTTTTTATTTAATAAGTTCTACTCACATGATTTGTTTTTGATTAATTTTTATGTATAGGTGTATGATGTGTTACTATTATCTGAAAGCTCTGTCATGCCTAGGGTGCCTGCTTAATTTCTGTGTTTAAAGTGTCATTATTTCTTTTTTTTAATGATGTTGAAAATATTGGACTCTAGTACATTTTAAAGAATGAGTGAAACAAATATCACCAAATTTTTTAGTAACTTCAGTAATTTCTTTGTGGTTTTACTTCCAAAGGTACCAACAGTCATAATATAATTCTTCTGTAGCTGAGGTAGTTGCTGCAAATGAATTTTAATTATTTTCAAATGTTTATGACACTGTTGCACGTATTTGCTGTATTAATTATTTTTTTTTAAATCTTTACAATATTGCATCTCTAGACTTACCAGATTGTTGCTCATCATGCTCAGGAAATGGTTATAAACGCACTGAAATTTTTGAATTTTCCTTTTTATTAGTGTTGAGCAAACTCTAGATTAGAATTCTGGGAAGGATAAGTTGCTTTTACATTCTGTCATGGTGGAAAGGTGAATTTCATAACAGATTCAGCTATAAATGCTACTATACAATAAGAAATGTGTGTGCAAATCTGTTTGTGCTAGCGTAAATACACTTTGAACAACATATCTTAGTAGGATAAGGGGCTTGATTCCGTAAAATACTTGTAAATATATCTGTTAGTAAGAATTCATCTTCATCATATCTTTCAAGGGAAAAAATATTTACCTGTCTTTTGGACTAGTGTTTATGCTTTCTTTGAATTCATGGAAATAAGCTACGAAATAACAAAATAAGCCCTAGAAAACTGAAATTAAGCAAAATTACCACAATTTCATGAGCGTAGTGGAAAGGCCAAGAAACAGCATTACTGAAATTTGTTAGTATTGGTTTTACTTTACACATAGGTAGAGTTGTCCAGAACAAATTAGCAGCAAGTACAAGCATGACCTCGCCAGTTAAAAATGGAAGAAATCTGGGGAGGGTTTCACAAAATCTTATGATAGGAACTGATTAAGTACACTTAAATTAAATTCAGGCTAACTATGAGAGAAGCATTATGTAAATTTTGTTTCCTGAAAGACATTTGAGACAGTTAAGTGAAACTAGATAAAATGTTTGGCAATAACTTACTGGAAATAATCTGCATTACTGGAAGATAATTTAATAGTTTTATTTGTTATTTATTTTATTTTAGTTCCAGTTTTTTATATTTTGACATAGTGCGGTTTATGAATGGATACTCAACTTTGCTTGGGTCAACACTACAAAATTCTAATTGCTTTGGACAGGTATATTTTCACTATTGATTTTTAAAAGGAGGTCCTGCAAAAATTATATTGTCTGTTTAAAAAATACAATATCCTGGATAATAAAAGCTCTGGAGAGCCATTAAGATGACATGATGTAAAGGGGATACACTTCCAAAATGTCTGATTTTTTCATAGAGTTATTTGATTTTATTTTACAAATATTATGAAATTGTGAGGAAGCATTATTTTTAATGTAAGAAGAACTCATGTTGAGATATTATTAATACTTACATATCTTTATATTGTTTGTGTCCATAGGAAAGGATGAGGAAGAAATATTTCTAAAAAATATGCTTATTTTTAGTTTTAATCAACATACACAGTGGTTTTCCTAATGCTTTCGTGAAAAAGGTTATGGTTATGTTTACAAATACAGGATTAATTAAGCAAAATAAAAATCTCAACATTTAAAATATAATAAATAATTTTTTTAAGGTTTCCTTCACCCTGCCATCCTGCTGCACCGCCTGAGCATATGAAAGAACCGTTAGCTTATATGAGGAAAGCACAGGTGGGTTGTTATCAATTTCACTGTTCCTATCAAATCTTTGATTAGATTATTTGATATTTATTCTGTATAATGTTAGTGTATGATTTCTATGTTTTATACCTTAGGAAAACCACAAATTTGTAATTGCATTGAAGTTAATAAAGTTGTATATGTGACATGTTACATCCATACAAAAAAATGCTCAAGTAATTCTGTAGCCATCAGAGAAGTAGGATATAGTGGCAGGTAGGTGACTATAGTAGACTAGAGACAATATGAAATATGACAAGGAGGAGAATTTGATTTTATTGGGAAGAAGAAGAAGTGTAGCTATAGGTCATTTCACTTAGGGTTACAACAATATTGTTTTGAAAAGACACAGGAAAGCAGTTTCACCATGAAAGACAACAGTCTTCAGAGATAGCAAGATATTCAGAAAGAGATATATATAGTAGAAAGGAAGATAAAAAGTATAGAGCTAAGGAGCTTAAGGCATATTGAAGGAGAATAAGAGAAATTACTATAAAGGATTAAATGGGGATTTTTAGTGTCAGGAAATAAAATGTCCTTGCTTCATTGGTTTTATTTTTTCACCAATATATACCATTTGAAATAAATAAATAAACAAGTAAAAAAAAAATAAAAGCTTCAAGAATATGATCTAAACAAAATATCTGAGGTAAGGATACAATTGCATTTAACTCAGCTGTGACTAGAAATATATTGTAGTATTCTTCTACAAAGTATTCAGCAAATTGTGTTACTTTTTCGATCATATTGTTGCTTATTCAAGTAAGGCGTATCTTGCTGTCCTGGCTTTCAGTCTTTAGTATTTGGGGACAAAGACTGTATTAAACAATTTTTCTTCTGTAGTGTGAAATACAATGCCACAATTTACTGCCTGAAAGTAATCATTCTTATCAGTTTACTAATAAGAAAACCACAGAAGTGTATCTTTGTGTATGTTTATCTAAACAAGTTTCATTGGTTATTATTTTATAAAAGTGTATTCAATACTTACAGTGACAAGTATTTTTAGCTCTGTGTGGAAAGGGCTGTTTTTTTAATAATCTAGGAATAAGTAGAAGTCCTATCTTTACTAGTTTCAAAATTTCATAACTCTATTTCAGAGAGTATTAGGCATTGTTAAAAAAGTTTCTTTACCCTAGGTTTCCTGTAGCAGAGTGTCAGGCATTGAATCTTGTAAAAATTTATTCAGATGGTACAGCAGAAAAACAGTTGTGACTGGGTGCCTCCAGAGAGTGACCCCCCCTCTAATTTGTTTAGTTATGATTTGTGGCCTAAGGCCACAGTACTTCAGTCAGTTATGCTAAGTTAAGAAAACCACACAATTAATTATAATATTTTATAAGTAAACTATCTTAATCCTGAACAGGCATCCATACGCTCTGGGGTGGGTTTACCCTGTTAGGCAGCTCAGCCACTGCCTCTCTCCCCCCAGGTGGAGTGGGAGAGAGACTCAGAAGGACAAAAGTGAGAAAAGTGTAATAAAGGCAGATAAAGACAGTTTAATAGGTAAAGCAAAAGCTATACATGCCAGCAAAGCAAAATAAGGAACTCATTCACTACTTCCCACCAGCAGGCAGATGTTCAGCCATCTCCAGGAAAGCAGGGCTTCAGCACACATGACAGCTAATTGAGGAGATAAACACTGTAACTCCAAATGTCCCCCCTTCCTCCTTTCTCCCAGGTTTTTATTCAGAGCGTGATGTCATATGGTCTGGAATATCCCTTTGCTCAGTTGGGGTCAGCTATCCTAGCTCGGTTACCTCCCAACTTCTTGTCCACCTCCAGCCTACTCACTGGTGGGAAAACAAGATAAACGGAAAAGGCCTTGAAGCTATGTACATGCTTTTCAGCAGCAGCTAAAATACTGATTATGTTATCAACACTGTTTTGATCATAAATCCAAAACACAGTACTATGCCAGCTACTATGAAGAAAATTAACTCCATCCAGGCTAAAAACAGCAGATCCTCTTTCAAATCTTTTCTTGACATACAATTCTTCAGTAAAGATACATGAATCCTTTTCATGGAGAAATATTACATGATGATAAGTGTGAAATAATAATAAATGTGCAATTAGGGAATGAACATATTTTCTAAACCCACTGAGGAGCATGTGAGCATTTGATTTTCCAGATGTGCACACATTTATCACTGTAGTTAATAGGTCAGTAAGAAAACAATCATGGTAACATCAGTTGAATCACAACTAGATTTTCTTTTTTGTTTCTCTTTTTCATTAAAGAGCAATAAACAATGTAAGTAGCTTACCAAGTCAATGTTTTGATGATTCCCTTTGTTTAAAATATTTGGACTAGCTAAATTGCAAATATACAGGTTGCTAATACCCTTTGGGAGAGAAATAAAAGTGAAAACATACTAGTTTACTTCCATTAGGTATCAGAAATCTAATTAATGTTTTGAAGGTAGAAGACTGTTTTTGTTTTATTTGTAGGTAATTTTTTAACTTTATTTGTTGTCACAACAGCATCACAACAGTTGGAAAATTATATTTTAGTGCTATCAATAAAATTTGTCCTTGTAGAAAAATGTTTTCTATATAAGTCGTATTCTATTTTTGTTATGCACAGTCATTGTTTAAGGTGCTGTTTCCATTGTTTTGTACTGGTTGACATTTTCTTTATCCTTTTCTATCTTAATTAATTTTGGTCTTCTTCAGAATTCTGGAAAGAAGGGTAATACTCTCTGAAAACTATCTTACTTTGAGATCAGTTATTGGAATGACTTTGAAACAGTAATTAAAATTACTGTTTTTCTAGAGTAGATATTAAAATGTTCATAATTAACCTTTTTTTTTCCCTCAGATTGGTTCTGTTGTCTCATGCCTAGGTGACAGACTGAAATTTTTATACCATATTCTCTTCTAGGAAGGGATAGGACATTAACAGCAATGAGTAATAATGCTGTAAATCATTCCTGTAGTTGTGGTATTGTCTAGTGTGGAAAAAATACTGCAGTTAGTATTTACATATCTTTTAATATTAATGTAACATAATTTGAACTTTCTAATTGTGTATGCTGGAGAGCTGGTCCTCTGTTTGGACCAAGGTAGATGACTGGGTACAACTGCTTTAGTCTGTCATGGTTTAGGTCTCTCCTAGACAGAGAAACACTAGGCCTTGGATTGTTTTTTCTTCTGTTTTCTGGAGTCAGATACAGTATTTAGGACCTTTCTGTAAAACGTCAGGTTGTTTCACATCTCTGGTGTTTTCCTAGGTATTTGGTCTGGTTACAGTTTTGGGAAGATAGCTCACCTCTTCCCGCCGTGTTAACCAGTAGTCTTATTGCTTAAAACTCGTGTTTCTTAGTGCAGACAGTGTTAGCACTAGGCTGTAGGGTTAAAAATCTGAACTTGGCTAATTTGCTTTACCTGCTCAACAGAGACTGATGCGAATTGAAACATTCCCGAATCCATTGACTATTTTCACATCTACATTTTGATGAGATGAAGTCATTGCAGACCTTTTCAACTGTTTGTTTTGCTCCCAGAATTTGCTGGGAAAGCCTTTGCTAGACCTAGTACAACCCTACTGCAAACAGCAATGAAGAAATGAAATGGACAACATAAAAACAAGAGCAAAAAGAGCTCAAGAGAAGCATAAGAAGCTGAGTCCAAAGAAATGTAAGGCAGTGTTTCCACGGTCTGATACCTCCCAAGAAGCTATCTTTTAATTGTTTAAATTTACAAAGTTCTCAACAAACCAAACACTGTGAATCTAAGCAGGAACTCCTACCATGATAGCCCCATAATATATAATTCGTAAGTCTGCACTGCTTCATTTTAACACATACAGGCCCTTTTTCCTGCTTTTAGCTGTGAGCTCGGAATTTGTTTCAGGGTTTTGAGAGGAATATTAAATGAGTACACTTAAAGAGGAGGTAGGTGGATAAGAAATAATGGGACATCATCCAGTTACAAAGCATAAGGTGTAAGAAAACAGGGAAGGAGGAGCCAGTTCTGTGTTGGACTAGGTCTCCTTGGCTCCAGCATCTGCCTTCTACAATAGCAGTGGGAATGGTGCAGCTTCCCAGAGCAAGGCCACATTGTTAATTAGCTGTCTTCAAAGGAATCTGAGATTCTCTATGGACTCTAGAGAACCCATATTGTTTGAGTTAATAATACTTATTTTTGCTTGATCTTCTTTAAAGCTTTGTTCCATTGCTTTGAAATTTGTCTCCAATGAAAAACATAGGTTTATCTGAAGTTTGTGCAGTGAGAAACATAATTCAGGGTGATCTTCTGTGATACAGTACACCTTCCTGAAGGCAGGGCAGGTCTTAAAACTATAGTACTGGAGTGCATTCCCAGCAGTAAGAGTTCTGCTTCCTGGAATCTTAAGAGTAATTCCGTGTGTTCTACTTGAGTAGCATCAGCTGGTTATCTAGAAATACAGGGATCTGAAAAGATCAATTTATCTCGGATGGGCTGCACTTCAGTCTTCCGGGAGAAGGCTATGTTGTCTGCATTTTAACCTTTTTGTCACTTGCATCATTAGGTTCTTCACCTCCGTGCTGCTAGCCATGCTCTTACTGATCCTAGATCTTACTGAAGTGGAGCTTTGCTAAAGCAAATCCTTTCCTCCCGATACTTAAATTTTCCTGTTTTCCTCTTTGCCCATTTTCAGATCTTTTATTTTGAAGAAAGTCCATACATAAACAACAGACATGATTAGAAAATTATCTTGAAATTCATAGTTATATTTGCTGTTGATATTCTGGTACGTTTTTTGCCCAGCTAAGACCAGATTCTGCATGTTGTACATGCTATACAGACACACAATCAAAAAAGCATTCTGACCTGTAGGTTTATAGTTACAAGCTAGAGCATTCCCCAGCCCTGTTTAAAATATGAATAGCATTACAGGTGATTTCAGTGGGAGCAGGCATACTAGGAACTTTCTGAAGTGTAATAGAGATGTTCCTAGCTGGATACTAATTTCTCCCCAAAGAGTTTAGTAATCCCTAAATCATAAAATACAACTAAATTACTAATTTTTTTTCATGAAACAGACTGGTGGACAATGAAAAAATTAAAATTACAATGCTACTTCTTCTAATGTGGTGACTTCTGAAGATCTGCTTAAAACGTCTTCCTTCAATAGTCAGTTCACCTTTCCTAGTTTCTAAATCCCCGAGAAAATAGAATTGAGTGTTTGAATAGTTGATAAAGAAAAATAATTTTTTTTCTATGAAAAATATTAAAATAAAAAGAAATTTTATAACATTTTTATTATTCCTAAAATAATTTCTATTTCTTGCTACAGAAGTTGGAGCAGGGGTATTCAGTTCTCTTTTAGATCATACATTTATTTGGTTTCTTGTGTCTTAATTAAGTTCTACCTCTTCTCAGAGGCCAAGTGAAATGTTTCTGAGCATCAGAACAAGAGAGGTACCATCACAGTTTCTATATTTCTGTTCTTTTTAAAATGTACAGATTTTGATTAGAGAAAATGTACCAAATGACATCTGTGTCCAGACACCTTGAATTCTACCCACACAGTAGGTCTTCCTGGGTGCACTTTCAAAGAATCACATTTCTGTCTAGTCTTGTAGAAGAAAGAAATTTTTCACATGACAACAAACAGCCATTGGAATAATCTCCCCAGAGAAGTGATGGATTTCACAACAATGGACAGTTCTAAGATTTGACTGGACAGGATGCTGGGCCATCTCATTTAGACTATGCATTTGTCAAGAAGGGTTGGAGCAGGTCACCCTTGAGGCCCCTTCCAACTTGGTATCCTATGATTCTATGACTGATCTTGATGATTTTATTTTGGTTTTGAAAGGGCTGCTGACACCTCTGTACTCTCTTCTTTGTTTCTACTTTCTTATCTTGTATGGCTTAATAGTCCTCTTACTCTCTCATTTCTCATGTCTTTCAGCAACAAACCCACACTTCTCAGCAAAATAGGGTACCATAAATGCTCTACACCACCCCTCCATGAGGGAATAACCTGTTTGTGGCATAGTATTGTGTAAATGCAGCATCTGAATACGGTAATACAGCGAAATAGAAATAGTATACAAGATACTATAAAAAATACAGCAATTTGGAAAACATTCCTTGCAGTCAAAATTCAGATTGCATTTGGTTTTGCAAGAGAAGGTGAAGGGATGACTTGATTATGAGAAGAAATTTCTGGGGAAAGCTAGCTGTTTTGTTTGATGGAAAAAGTCATGAGAGGATCTTGTAAATGGAAGCTAAAATCAAACAATTATTTATGGCCACACTATAATTTTACTTTTTTTTTTTAAACAGAACATTTGAACATCTGCCCTTCCCTTCATTTGCTTCTTCCTGCCTAATAAACTGCAGCCTCTTTCGGACAGAACTTTAAATCTGAGGAACATGTGGTTAGACAGTAACTAACTGTTGCAGAATTTGTGTCTAGAGCAAATTACAAATAATAAATAGAGCTAAATGACATTAAGAAGAGTCTTTGCATTAATTTTATCAAGGCCTGACTCATCATCCACAGAAAACTAAATTTAATATAACAACCACCAGTGCTGCTGTAATCACAGAAGCAAAATCCTGAGTCAGTTGACAAGGAAGTCAATACTAGTTGGCATTAACTTCAGAGGAATTATCCATGGATTAGGCACCAGATGGTGAGTTTGAAGTCTAAATCAATAGTCAGAAGACTCTGATTGCTCTTTAAGCTGTCCATTTACAACTAAAGGATTGTCTACTTCTGGTTTTCTCTTTGATTAGCGAACTAGTTCCTGAGTGTTATTTTAGAAAAAGTATTTCTCTGAGCATTACAGAATAACAGATTTCTGTCTTTTTGACTTCTGAGAACATCTTTGAGACCCTTTGTGAAGAAAGACTCTCTTCAGGTCACAGCGTGGAGAAGGCATTCTCTGTACACAGTTGATTGCTCTGCTTATAATTTGAAAAAAGTTGTTAGATGTTGTTATATAAGGAAGCTTGTTCATTAAGCATATGTCAGAAATGAGTAATTGTGAAACACATGCTTTTAGGAGATCTGAAATGTGAACAGCTCATTTTTCTGATTCTCTTTTTGTGATGTAAATGATGAAATCTGTTGTCTGTTTAAATGGAAACGATAAAGCAGTGTAAGTGCGTCCTTAACATTTTTGCATGCATCAGTCAGTGACTCTGCTATACTTTCTTATATATTACTTTAAAAAGCTGCTTTTATTACATGATAAATGCAATTGAAAGAAAAAGAAATTCCATATAATTGAAATTTTTTTGGTGTGTTTTAGGGAAGCTGGGAGAAGCGAATTCTAAAAAGTCTAAACAGTATGTGCACAGAACTGAGTATCCCACTAGCACAGAAGGTAACGTATTACTAACTTTCTGTTGCCAAACTGACATTTTTTTAAAATTAAGCCTTGCCTTGCACACATGTAATTTAGTGTTCATTTTACGCATGGTTATCAAGAGCTGCAAGGCGAGTATCCAAATAGTTTTAATACAGAATAATTCTCAGGGATGGTGGCAATGTGTGCATCAGCTGAACATGGGAGAAGATGAAGTCTATAGGTAGAACTTCCTCTTTGCTTTTGCAGTAGTTATTGTCTCGAGGGAGCATCACACTGGAAAGCTAATTGCTACGTTTGTTGCTCTTTATAGAGCATTTTTGTGTGTGGAGTCAGCTGTGTAACTTCTAGCTGCAGAACCTGTACACAGTGAAGGTACACTTTGTGTGCTGGAGAAAGCCCTAGGTGAACTGGTACTTCAGGAGTGAGAGATGCTGGTACATTACTAATTCTGTCATTCATTCTACTCTGTTTTGGTTTGGTTTTTATTAATTTAGAGGCTTTAATTTTAAAGATTATGGAATTGGGGAATAATGTTAGAACGTTTTGGTTTTTATCTTTCTCCTGTTGTGTATCTGTGATAGGTGACAAAACCTCAGTGGTTCATCATATGAGGTAAAGGATGCAGCTGTGTTTGCTTTTCATGACTGTGACAGTGACAGGAATTTGATGACTGAGTCAAACAGCTCTATGGAATGAGCAGTAAATCTTCAGCAATATGAAACCGACTACTAAACAGCTTAAATTTAGTAGTAAACATATGAAACTATTTGATGGGCTCTTTTTTCCCTTAAACTGAAACTTGGACTTTCTACAGTAGAATATACTTTCAGGCTGTGGATAATTTGTAAGCAAAATAAGCTTGTATTGCTAGCAGTCCATTTTTTAAAGTGTTACATTAAATTATATATGAAATGGGCATGTTTTTACTCAGTCTGTTAAAAAAAGAAGAGTTACTTTCTTGTGCCTTTCAGAGGCCTGTAAGTGAACAGAAGGAACTGCTTAATAAATGGAATGAAATGGGAACTGATGAGCCAGGTAAGGTCAACTAAATTTTTGTGTATTAAGTTTTTGTACATAGAAAAACAGCATATACATCTTATTTATCATTCAAAGATTAATGTGGTCACTTCAATGTCAATCTTTTTTCTCATTGGTAATGTATCATGCATAAATAAATCCTCATATCATTGTTATTTTGTTTCAAGTTATTGTACTAACCTTGAATGATCACTGAGAGGTTATGGTACAATACTCCTCATTCCAGTGTTTTAGACATTTATACACCTAGGCCACAGCTCCTCTTACTGTAAGGTCAAGCAAAAAGCAACAAAATATTCAGAACTATGGATAGTTAAGCTCAGATGTTTTATTAACAAAAGATAAAAATAACACTTGCATAGAATAGTTAGTCATATTATACTTTGGGAGAGCAAGGCTAACTGCCTTGGTAGTTTATATCCAAGTTCCTTAAAAGAAATTCTTTTACAAAGGTACTAGTTCTGTCATGGTGCCACCTCTGCAATGGCAAATACTTTTCATGGATTGTTTATGACTAGAACCTATTTTTCATTTGAGAGCAGTATATTTAATTCAACAATCTATGCTGTTTAAAAAAACTTTTGTCTTTGGAATATAGTGTCTGTCTCATGTCTAAGAATGGCTCAGTCTAAAGACTTAGGTGGAATAAGTAAAAACTTCATGTGACTACTGCTCATTTATTGGGCCTTTACAAAACTAAGACACTTAACAGTAGCATATTGTTGGAGAATTACGTGGTGGTTGTAGCCGTGGTATCTGATAATATTATTTGAGTTTTTGCTCTTATATGTTTCTGAAATTGCCAAATTGTGTTACAGGTATGGGAAGTTGCATGGTTTTTTTCATCTCTTGGTTTTAACATAGCATTATTGAAACCTTATTTCAGATCTAAGTCTCTTCCGGCCTGTTTACGCACCTAAAGATTTTCTGGAGGTAAGTATTTATTAAACAATGACTCAGCCATTGACTTGCATCCATTATAGTCTTTTATGTGAAGTGGGAAAAATAATTGCATGTATTTCAAACAATTTGTCCTTTAGAGCAAGTGAAATGTGGTACTTTTTTTTAGGACTTCATGTTTTGTTTACAAAACAAAATACTTTTGTCTATAATTGCAGTTTTAAATTGTACTTGCAAGAAGCCTTTTCTCCAAAGAACAGTTTGGAGCCAACCTTTTTTCTCTGACAGCAGTTCTCCAGCTGATATCATAAATCATTTTACATTTTAAATTGCAATACATTAAGATGATAAATTGCAGTATCTGAAGCTGGTAGACTGTTTGGTGGTAGATAGTAGACCTGTATGCTCTTGAAATCGTAGGTCATCTATGAAGATAGTGAAAAATCAAACATGAAACAGAGTTGTGTAGAACTCAAAGGCTTTAGTCTGTACTCAAACCAAACCATGAAAAAAATGGTGACTGCTGAATCTACGTAGTCAGAAATAACAGTATTACTTGGAATTTTCTATGGTTCAAGCACAGAACATCTTGCTAAAACAGAACTTATTTTACCAGCTATGCCTAGAATAGGCATGGATGATGGACAATCAACATTGTTGATGACAGTGAACCTAATGGTGATGCAGTAGAAGATCTTGGATTAAAATCTGATTGAAAATACAATTCAATATCCTAGATGTTGTAGCCATCAGGAATATACTCTTGGCTTTTGAACAGCTTTGATGAGGAAATGTATTTTAGTCAAGACATTACTGTGTAGCCAGCACTTGATCCCATATATAAAAAATCATTTCTGCTTTTTTATTTCATCATTTGAATTTACTTTTCAAGGTAGAATATATTTATTTTCTTTAAAAATTGGATCCTTTTTTATTTTGAAAATGTTGAGATAGAATTTGGGCCTATATCTATCATAGTTGCAGGAAGTGGTTCTATGCTGAACGTGGTGTTTGTAATACTGGTGATATCAAGAAGAGTTCTGAATGTAAATTTCTGAATATATATGCAAGGAAATGACAGAGCTACTATTTTTAAGGTACTGATGAATCTTCGAAACCCAAATTATGAAAATGGAGAACAGCCAAGTTTCAGAAATCATCTGGGGCTAATTCAGGTTCCTTTAAAAGTTAAAGACATTCCAGAATTGGTAAGTATGATTTTTCTTACAAGAGGTTTCTGTAAGAATTATTTTGCCTTGCTAACTAATAAGATTCTAAACAATAAATAACAATATTAGTATCACAAGTTTCTCCTTTTGAAAGTGAAAATCAATATAAATATGTAGTTAAAACACAGACCATAAAAAAGTTTTATGAAAAAACATTTTTAATGAAAAATAAAACATAAATAGTAAATTATCTACCAGTAGGAGAGTTTTCATTTTGTGCCACATAGGTTTTGATTTGTGCCAAAAATAACTTTTGTACATGTTACTCCCTCTTTTTTTCTGTGTAAGAAACTTCACACGTGTAGTTTATCTTTTATTTGGTGCTGTACAAGATCAGTAACCTGATAATCAATTAGCTTCTGATTTTCTTCTTGAAGTAATTTTAAAACCCTTTATTGTCAGATTGTAAATGGAAGGAAATGCTTGGGGGATAGTATTATGACTGGAAAAGAGAAGAGCTCTTCTAAATGCTTCACTGATAAGGCTCTTGAGGATTTTATGCTAGTAGAAAAACTTGCACCTGGGTTGGAAAAGAGCTGGGAATTAGCAATGGTTAACTTGGTCTCTCATGCACCACTTTATTACATCCAAGTGTATTTCATAGTTGACCTCAGAACGGGGGCCTATAACTAAAATAAGAGTTGATGTGAATTTCTTCTCTTTAAAAAAACCCAACTTGTATTTCATATGTATGCACTTAAAATAACTACATTTGGGTTAGAAAATATTTGTATTAAGTTTTTCAGAAGAAATCTTTAGCAATTTAGGGAATTAAACATTGTTAATTACTGTTTTATGGTTTGTTTCTTTTCAGAAAGAAGACTTCAGTGAACTAGGCTTAAATATAGGACAGCTGGGTATTGATGATTCAGCACAAGTGCCTCCTGGTTAGCTAATGCTGTTCTTCAGTCATTTAAATAGAACATTAATGAGTAGAATACTTTGCAATTAGCAAGTAATTTGTGTATTTTTTCCCATAATAAACCATAAATATTTGTTATCTAACTATGATTGTAGCAATTTTCTTAGTAAAATATAGATAATACTAGAAAACATTGTGAATGTGAAGGGTCAGATTTGGAGAAGATTTTAAATCATCTCAAATTGAAAATATGTTAATTTCAGTGTGTTTGAACACTTCAGGATCTACAGAAAATATCAGTAAATGATAAGCCAACTAACAGATATATATACAAACATCTTTTAAATAACTATCTTTAAGAAAAGACTAGAGAAAATATCCATATATTAATATTTAGTAGCTTAAATAGTGCATAATTTCTTTTGGTTTTCTGTGTATGCATTTATTCCTGTAGAAACAAGTTTTAAAGTGATCTTTCATATGAAAATGGAAAACACTGCAGTATCAAGTGATTTTTCTTTTTAAATGGAAACTTACCTAATTGAAAGTATAGATTCATGTAATATAGTGCTGCTTTGGTATTTGTGTCCTTCCGACAAGAAAAAAATCTGTTGTATCTATATTTTTTTTAGTTTTTGAAGAAGTGGTGCTGAGCAGGTTAATTTTGTGACATTAGCAGTGAAAATCAGCTGCATGTCACGGTGTGTAGTAAAAATATAAAATATATTCTAGCTGGAGTATCTTTTAAATTTATTTTTTGCCATTCTTTTCTATTTCTTGATTTTCTAGAGTTCTTTGAAAATGAACATGTACGTGTTGGACAGAAAGGTATGGATTTGTTTTCATCTGTAACAAGCTGTGAGTGGTTAGGAATGCATTTAGTAAATTTCTATCTCAATTACGTGTGCCTCTTAGAATTTTAAGAATTTAGAGAGACTAACAAAAAGCACTGTTGGAATACCACTGTAATTTAGACAGAGACAGTCAGTAATACTGTTGTACTTTAGACAGAGACAGAAAAAGCAAGGATTTGCAGTCTGCCAACAGCTTCAAGATAAATAGCTCCACAGACATTTCATTGAAAATTAAATAGGAAGCACAGAGATGTAACTTTTTGGTGATAACTTAACTTATGCCACTACTGAATTTAATTTTAAAATCAAAAGACTCTGGACTCCCTTCTCTGCACAAAAAGTTCTCATTAGTGTAATGGGATTTACGCCTGTGCATCAGAACAGTCTCTTTAATGGTTATTTGCAACTGCAGAACTTGCTAAATATTGCAGTACTTGGCCGCTGTGGAAAACTCACTACATTGTCTCTGTATACTGCTTTTTCTGAAGAAGTTCCAGGGTTTTTTTTGTAGGTTATTTCTTAAAATTTTACAAAAGAAAAGGAAAGATAAAAAACAATAATTTATGAGCTCAGGTTTTTTGATAGAATAAACATACAAAGAATGTTTGAAACCCATCGGTATTGGCTACTTACTGTCTCTTGTGATTCCTGCTAAACACTATCACCATCAAAGAAAAAAGTAGGGTGGATATCATCCTGGAACTCCTCCACCACCCCAACCCCCCTTTTCTTTTTTGGCAATAACAAAAGAATGACCTTTCTTTCTTCCTTCTCCTTTTGCAGACCTCTTTCTGTCCCTCATTGTCTTGTTTTCTGATCCAAGAACAATTCATTAGGGTACTGTCCATCTCTGTTCTTTTCCATTTTGTCCAAACAAATTTCCCCATCCAGACTTCCTGAGCCAGTCATTCAACTCTACAATGTAATTCTTACTCCTCATCCCTTGGCTGTGTAGAGCAGCTTCTATTTTGGAGATTATCTTAGCTTTTTCGATATGCAAAGACACAAAATTTTGTAAAAATATAAGTTAAAGGCCTTGACCATAAGCTGAAATCTCAGTTCTTTCAGTGGGAATCATACTGCATGCTCTGTTGGTTGTTGATTATGACTTAGGTTGCAAAAATGTATTGATTTTGCTTTTATATTAGATGTATTGCCAAATCTGAGGAATTTTCTTTCTTGTAGTTGGTAAAACCCATCTTTTATATAGAAAACATTTTTTTAATATTTTGTGTCTCAGTATAAAAAAATAAGGTAAACACTCGTGGACATTGAGATGTATCTCAGTCTTTTCTAAAGTTTTGTAGGGAATGCAGGAATGTTTTTTTTTCTTCTTGCCCTCTTTGTTTAGGAAAAAAGGATCACACACCATCTGTGTCAGAGCTCTGCAGATTAAACAGAAAATTGGCAGGCTGATCTGTTCAGCATTTAAGAAGAGAGGGAAGGATAGAGAAATCAATTAAACAGATTTATAATTCCAAACCTCATCCTCTGAGTCATGTCAGGGCAGATATTGCGAGTACTGAATTTAGTGAAATGTAGAAAAGCACATTGTTTCTGAGAGACTTCAGAAAAAATCAGAGGATATGGATTTGGAAACTTCTGAGTACTAGTACAATGATTATCTAATGTCTAGGTAATATCGTAGAGATATTTTTCCAACTCTTTCTCTGTTGTGAAAGACACTTCAGATACAGTTAATCACGTAACCCTGAAGGAAAACAACACTGCCACCAGATGAGGATAGCTAAAGATTAATTTCTTTTAAGTTTATAGATTTAAGTGACGATGGAGAGGATCTGCTTCAAGGTGTGTGTAGTACTGTATTCAGGATGAGACCCTTGTGACAGAGTAGCCTAAAGCTTCACAGCAGTGACCCATCTAAGCAAACCTATCAACAGTAGAGTATTTGTTTTATGTCAGTCTGAAGGAAAAACAAAATCTTTTGAGAAAGTCTGTATCCTCCAGAGTATGTGTACCAATAATAAGAGACCATGACAGTACACTGTGAAATGGAAAATTCTTACCCACAGTTATCTATGAAGATACTTGTATAGTTAATATAAAAATAGGGGAAACACAAAAAAATTGCCAGAATGAGTGGCAATCTTCTATTTGAGCTGAGCTACCAGTTAAACAGGAGTATATTGTGGCTCTATACGGCTGCTTGTTCCACTTGATGCTAGCCAGCTAGCTGCAACTACAGATAGAGTCACAGATGCATACTAAGAGGATGTGTACTAAGAGCTGTTTTATGACAGAAGGTAGTAGTGCAGCCTTGCTTATTCATACCGATTGCCTTGTTTCCCAGGGAACTACTTCAAAATTGCATTGTGGAAACCAGACCTTTTAGTGATTTTCCTATTAGCTAATGCTTACATCATGGTAAACCAGTTTGTAAAGTTTAAAAATGAAAGTATTTGATAAACTTTGGAAGTCTTAAACTACATAAATACATTATGTGCTTTGTCTCTTACAGTTTTAGCAGAGCAAGATAGTGCTGCAGCTCAACAATATGTTCGTCAGGGATGTCCAACAGCACTCCGAGCTGATCTGTGGGCCCTCATTCTCAATATTTCTAATCAGCCAGAGGTAAGGAGCAAAGTGAGAGTAAAATAGGACTAGGTGAAAACACAAAAGTGCAAGCATGTTTTCTTCCAGTTTCTTTCTTTTTCTAAAACAGAAATGCTTTACTGAGTTGTCACAGAAACTTATAGAGAAAGCGTCTTATATTGAGAAATACACACTTGCCTATTAAAAAACTCCATGCTGTGTTGAGGTCTTGCAGACTCTTCTCTGATGTCTTAACAAATATATGAGCAAAATACTGTAGAACAAACCATTCAGTTCATCTGGGTAGCTCCTTTGGGTTTCCTGTATGGTGCTGACTTTTTCAGAAGGGGACAAGAAAAAAAGTCCTGGAAAGAAGACTAAACCTCTCTTATTTTTGCTAAGTCTTATAAAAGATGTGCTATACCTTTTTCCTGGCTACTGGAACCCGTCATCATATGCATGTACATATCTTCTAAATTGCTTTGTATGTTATTGCATATACACTTCATCTGTATGATGAAGAAGACCTAAAGAGGAACTAGTAAGATGTGAATTGTTTTCATACTCCCTTGTACAGCAGCAGTTTTTCATAATACCTTATATTTGACACATTCCTCAACAATGAAATCTTCTGCAGTAGCCAAAGCTGTGATATAGTAAAAATAAGGAGTTGAGGTTATTAGGCCTGGTATTAGAATTGCTTAGTTTATTCGTTTTTAAAAAATAAAATATGCTTCTGTTTCTAGGGAATAAAATATTAAATTTTCTGTAGAAGAAAGAGCTGTTGAAATAATAATGAAACATCATACATCTCACTTAAATCTGTTGTTGAGCATCTTATTTTAAATTATCAGAACAGCTTGAATTTTAGAAGTCTTTCTCTTTACGAAAGCAGGAATATGAGAAGTGTGAAATTAATGTTGGTTGCATTGCATCTGTTTATATTCTGTTAAATGCTGTAGGCTCTAAGATGTTTTTTATCTTAATCTTATCTTAATGTGGAAAACAAAATAATTCAATAAAAAAGCCAAGTATTTTGATTACTGAAAGTCTAGATAATGATCAGAAAAATTATAAAGTCTTTCATTTTATGTTCATGTAAAGCATGAGTTGTTACAGAAATGGATTTATTAAAGTCTGTTTCCTGAAATTCACATGGACAATTTTCAGCAGTTGCCTTTTTTAAAGAGAAATAAGCCATGTCTGTATATTAATAAATGTCAGCCACTCAGATTAACTGTAGTTTATAGCTGTGTGTTATATGTGTTTATACTGTGCATGAACTGTGAATATTTTAGATGTTCTCAGAAGGTTAGTCTCTGCTGAAAGGTTATTTGATGCAATTTACTGTTAAATAATCTAGAGAACAGTACATTGGCTGTTTGATCACAAGTGCTCCTGTATGTGCCTTTACTATTGTAATAAATAGTAATTCAGCTCCATCTTATTACAAGGATGCATGTAGACACTTATGTGGGCAGCTAATACATGCTTGTTGACATATTTTACCCTGAGATAACTTTCTACACACTTAGCAAATGATACTCAAGAACTATAGATGAAGAAGAAAAATAAACTATATATGCCTACAGTATTCTGAGGTTCAGTGCAGCAGACATTCTCCTTTATGAGACATTCTACAGCGTCCAGAGCCCTGAGACTGAACTGAGTGGATTGTGTGCAGGGAATTATTGATGAGGCAGTATTTTGTGATGGTGCTGAGAGAGCTCTAGAAAGCTAAGTGGCTGGAAAATAGTAGCAATAACATCCTGAAAAAAAAATGGTAAGGATAGATGATGTGAGGCAAACTGCGAATTCGTCACTACTTTGAGACTGTTGAAATAAAGGATTGGAAAAAAGTAAAATACAAAATCCACCCTCCCTCCCCACAAAGAATAGAAATTATCAAGTCGTTGGATGAGATAGGCTGTGTTGGAGAAAATCATCTAAGCTGGTGATATAAGTACACATGAATGTTTTTCTATCATGCTGAACTGAAACTGTATCTTCTAATGTAATAGCTATTGGAACCTTTTATCTTACTTTCCAAGACTTTTTTTTGCATAGCATAGTATCGTATTTGTTATCCTGGGCTCTAAGTTACAGTTATTTTATGGACTTTGAGTACTAAAAATATAAATGCACTACAAGGGTAGGCTTTCTGACTGAGACTTAGCAGACTGCCCATAGATCAGGATGCTATACCTGTGTTTAACTGAATGCCTGTAGTTCATTTTAAGCATTGCCAGAGTGCTAACACCCTGAGACATTCTTGCATATGCTGAATACACTGCTTTATGTTTTATAAAGTGTAGCAAAGCAGTTTTCATATGCATGTAACTGGTTTGTGATCTGCTGTATTTTATGTGGACTTTATTGATGTATCTAACACTTCTTTTCTCTACCTCTTGTGTACTGTTTCTCTGCTGGAGTTGATTTGTGTGGTTGCAGAAATTTCTTGCTGTAATGTTTTTGATTTGCAGTTCAGGCTCTATTACATTTATAGGTGTATGACTCTTTAACTCATAAGGACTGTGAATTTTCTTTCTTTAATATAAAGCATTATGAGGGTTTGGTGTGAGCGGCATTGTGTGTGTTAGCATCCAATATTGTCGTTTGAAAAATTTTATTCAGTCAGGCTCAAGCTTTGTATAAAGCTAATATACAGCCAAGCAAGGGATGATACTAGCAACCTAGCATTGTAATTGTAAAAATGATAAACTGTAAGCTCTATGTGCAGGATTATTTAGAAATGCGTAAACACATTGCTCAACAATGAATTGTTTATTAGTTTTAATTTCTAATGGTACATTTTAGAGGGACTGTGTTAAAAGAGCATTTTTAAGGTTGTGAAGTCAAACATTTAAAGGCTGAATAGTATCACAGCTAATATTGTCTGTGCAGACAGTATAATTTGCTGTGTATAGATGTATATTTTATTGTATGATCTTGAATCACACAGTCACTTTTTTTTTCCTGTGGGATGTCTGCCTCATTGATTGCACAAAATGGATGGCACACACTTTGTGAGAATCTGTTCAATATTATTTTTCTTTCATTCTGTTCAGTGTGTTACTTTATTGTTAATTCACTGCATGCTATTCAAGCAGTGCTTAGAAAACAAAATTGTTTGTGATCTCATAGGCATTTTTTTCCTGTCCAATTTTTTTGAGTTAGTGGGTTGAAAATCAATCGTAATTCTGAAAATTCCAGCATGCAGAAATTAGAAATGCTTTGCTTTACTACCCCTTTTACTGAAAGCAATTTCATAGGTTTAAAAACTTAATAAATGGATGAGGTGGTAAGTTCATAATGGAGCATTATTTAACTCTGTGCTTTATCAGAAGGGTTTTTTTTAGATTAGGCTCAGTAGCATAAGGTACCCTCTGTACCATTCAAACAGCCGAGAAGCCAGTAGCAGTAATGGACTGTCCTCATCGTTGACTGGAGAAGAATTTGCTTTACAAGTAGATTTCACAGGTGTCTGGTAAAAGGAGAATAAGCTTTGGATCCACTTCAAGGATTTGCCATGCCAGACTTTCTTTTGGCCATTACCTCTTCATGTCATCTGATTAGTTTTTTTGTTTTCTACTTGTTTCTAGTACTTCTGTTCCGAATCTACAGCTCACCTTATTAATACTGGTTGCCATTCTTTAGACTTCATCCAGTTCCCACAAATCTCAGTGTCTCCTTTGTAGACTCCCCAAAGACTGTCTGTCTTCACATTCATTATTCTATGCTTCATCCACCTGTTTCTTGTATTAGGTTTGAGAGACAAGTGTAGATAGTGGAATCACATAATGAGGGTGACCTAAAAATGAATCATGAGCTGCCTGCAGTTCAGCAGTGAGAGTGCAGCTCCAGTGCCAGAATTTCATGACAGGCCACAGGTGGACTGTGTCTGCACAGAGGCTGCTGAGTAATCCAAACCTTAATTTCAAACAAGGTGAATCACCAGATTCTACTTAAACTATCTTTGCTGGATGGTGCTGAAAGATACTGTTCTCTCTTGCCTGTGAGCCATTTTCAGAGCTTCGTTGTCCTTATGCTCTCAGGTGGACACAGTATGAGTTTTTAGGGAGGAAATTTTGTTATGTAACTTTGAAAATTCAAGAAGCCTGGGCACTGCAATCCTGAGATGTACTTTGTTTCAGCTTGGGAAGAAAAGTAAGTTTGGAGGTGTGTTATAAAAAAAAAAAAATGGGTGTAATTTTGAGAAAAGCTACAGTTTTATGTAAAAATGCAACAGATTTTTAAGGAGAAAGTTTACGATTCAAGGTTATGTTAAGATCTGGCAGACAGAGAATGTTGAATCAGATGAAAATGGTAAGATTTTGGTTTTATAATTGAAAACGTTTTAGGCTAAGAAACATACCACATTTTTGGACAGTCTTGAAACTTGGTAGTAGTTGTCTCATCTGGAGGAAGAAACGCAGCCAGTAAAATGGTAAAATGAAACTTGAATCTTTTTTGAATCCTGAATGAAGCTCTTAAAAACATTCCACACTGTGAGAAAAACTGATCACTGAGCAAGAGTCATGTGGCTTGAAATAAATCCATGATCGATCTTGTTTGTGATTCAGATATAAGGAATAAATTTATTAACACAGCATGAATCACAAGCCTCTTGTCTTACCAAGACACAGGGCAAGATCCTCTTGTAGTCAAGCTGTGGCAGAAAAACTGGTGTGATTCGCAAGCCAAGACTTCATTTTGCATCACAACCATCACAATGTAAGAGAAAATTAATATCAAGTAATGACTGAAAGCCTTTATTCCTATAATGGTTGTGATTGGTTCTGTCTTACAGGTCCCTTTTTAATAATTTCTGATTGGTTTTCCAGACTTTTCCTCATGAGTTCTAGTTCAGGTGGACAGTTTGTCCTGGTCTTTTTAGTAAATTATTGAACTGGTAAAATATTGTTTTACTGTGTTGACATTTGCAATGTAAATTTGCTGCTGCTTTTTTTTTTTGTTTGTGGTAGAGTTTTGAGCAATTGCAATTAACCTGATTCTTTAGATTTCAATTACTAATGTGCTGGATTAAGGCATAGGAAGCTGATAAATGTTTTAAGAAATTAATAACATGTTCATAGCATCTGCACTGAAGCTACCAATCTAAATTCATGATGTCAGTAGAGCATCATTTATGATTTTTTTTTTTCCAGAAACCTGTTCTTTGTACATTCTTTGAAGTTCTTCCTTGTATACAAAATCATTAAGTCTATTCTAAGTGTGAATTAAACTTAATACCAAGTTATTCTGACTGTTAAGATGAATGGAACATGTACTTAAGTCATCACTTTTTAGTTGTGGGTTTACAATAATTTTAATAATAACAGGAAAATCTGTGGACTCATGTTAGCAAATGTAGAACATAATTGAATGGCTAATTCAGGAAGGAGAAGGTTAGCACAAAACACTGGGCTAGTGGTAACAACTTGTGGCTTGGAGCCACCTGTGACTTCAGGTGAAAGTATTTTAACAAGAAAACTTGTTTCTGCATACAAATTGAAAGAATGCTTTATATGTGTGTAGCAGAAGATTACTCTCTTTCTTCACACCACTTTCATCTCCCACTTCCAAACAGCCTCTAGCAACTGTTCAAGGCAGTTACAGAGAACTAAAAAGTAGGGAATGATAACAGGAAATCATGAGGTTATTAGAATCTTTCTCAAGTTACAATATGTTAGTAGGTGCATTATCTAGTACCCTTGTAGCAATGAGTTTCATTGTACCATTTCTCATGCAGTACTTGCATGTACAACAGAAACAGTTCATCTGCTTAGCATGAAAAATGTTTGTTTGCTTTTTAAATTAGCTCCTTCTGTTCTGATATAGTCATCTGAGATGCCAAAAACCCCTTTAGACATTAATTTGGCAGTTACCCAATTAGGCTATAGTATTGAGGCTTTAAAATTGTGACTTGAATATTAAAGTAGTTCTCTGTAGATTTTTAAGAACAGAATGCTACATTCATACTGCAAATAATTTATATTTAGTAAATATTTATGTCTGATCCTTCATAAAGAAATGCTGTAGTATTTATATCTCCCCTCTTTATTTCTCAGAAAGAGAAATGTAAATATTGTCCTTCTGTTAGTTACCAGTACTGAGTAAATGCAGCTCTTGTCCTCATTTCAACTTAATTCTAGTAGTTTCTAAGTGTGTACTATTATCTACTTCTCAGTTTCAGATTAATACAAAGAACAGTTACAATGTTCCCTGGCCTTCTCTTAATTTTGTTTTCAGTTCTCTCCCTTTCAAAATTTCATCTTACTTCCCATTTGTTCTTTAAATCCTTACTTCAGACTTTCCCTTTATACAAAGAAATCAGCAGTAAATACTGTGTAAAGCTTGGAATACACAAGTATTTGTGCGCTGTCCGTAGAGACACATTTGAAATCAAAATAGTTTTGTGAAGTGGGAAGGAGCCTTGGGACTGCTGATTTACTTTATGAATTTATTCCAAATCATCTGAAACTGTGTTATTTAATCTGAAACTGTTATTCAGTTGTAGGCATAGTGACAGAGAGGTATTTAGGGATTACATGATGATAATGCAATATTTAATTCTTTTTTTTTTTCCTTTGCAAGCCCTTTCTAATTTTTTTCCGATTTTTCCCCATCACTCTGCCCTTATGTATGTTCTGTAGACGTTCAGGAAGTAATTGGAGTTTAAAAAAAGTTCTGCATTATTTGTGTTCTTCACAATAAATTTTTATATATTTATCATTTAATCGTTGAACAAATTCAAACTATTTAGAGATTCATATTAGTAAAACATAAAATAATTGCAGCAAGTCACTACTGCTAGAAGATATGACAGAACCTTATGGAGAGGTGCTTGAAAATAGAGGGTAATCAAAAAAATAAAAAAAGGCGTAATGATTTTGGACATTGGAAAGGATGTAGAGAGACCCAAAGGTCTGGAAGATACAGATCTTTGGTTTGAACGAGTTCCTTCATTCTCAATTTTTAAAGTATCTAAAAGGGGGCTAATTTTATAATGTCTCAAATATCTTCCTCATTTCTTATGACTTTAGCATAAACTGTGATAGAAACTTCATGAATCATGCAGTGGGTTTTTCAGGTGAATACATGCTTATAATTATTTTTTAAAAATTGTTAAAAATTGGCTTTTGTTAGTTTGATTAGAAATTATAGTGCCTCAGACTGATGATAATACTATTTTTAATTTTAGGATATCTTGTATTATGAACAGCTTAAGTCAAATGTGATTCAGCATGACCTTTTAGTGGACAGCCTGATCTATAAAGTAAGTACTTCACTAATCACTCAAACCAGTTAGATAGGTTTGGTTTTAAGGAGTGTAAGAGTAATTAGTGCAAATTTGTTATTGTAACCTCTCTTCTTGTGCCTGTGTTGGCTCTTGTGTAAGATGTGTTTGAGTTGACCTGTTAAGTCATAAAGAAACAGTGGCTTCATTTGAAGCAATAACTGCTTTTGTGAGGTAGAAAGCACTGGGTTCTGACTATTTCAAGTTTCAATTCTGAATACTTTAATCACTGAGTTAATATAGAATATTTTAATTTAAAAATATGTAGTATATGCTTAACTACAGCTCTTTCAGGATTCAGTGGTGAAACAGTGTCTTCTACCACTGTCTTAAATTTAGCTTCTATGGGAGTTTCAGAAGATGTTTTTTGACTTCAAACTGCTATATTTTTTGCTTACAGGATGTAAAGCTGACAGCAAGCAACGATGACTACTATTTTGTATTTGAGGATTATTTATATCAGGTATGTAACTATTTTTTCTTAGAAAAGCTAGAAAGTGTACTCCTGTGGGATTATATAATCTTTGGAGTAAGGACTGCCTTTGTGTTTCATGTGTAGGCAGAGTGCAGTGAGACCCTAGACAGATACATCTGTTTGCTGCATTACTTTTTTCCTTCTGAATAATAGTCTTGTACACTTAAACAGATTAAGCGGGACAGGCTTCTAAAACTCCTACTCTTAAGGATCCTACACAATGTCTTTCCAATGCAGTAAGCCAGAAAATACAAAGTCAGCCATATTCTTCCCCTTTCCAGCTTTGCAACAATAAAATGATTAACAGCTGTAGCATACAGACGTTAAGACTTGAGAAGTATATTCAGGCTTCCAATTTTTTCTAAAAAAAAGAATAGTATTGCTTTACAGTGACCTACTGCAATAAGCATAAAAGATATTGTAATGACATATTTTTAAATTGAAGATATTGATTCTGAATAAAGTAGTGACATGTATGGTTACTTCTAGGATTGCTCCCTTTCCAAAGCTACTTCAAGCAATGGGGAAGTCAGCTCATTTATGAAGAATTAGCTTCATTACTGCCTGTCAGATGCCCCTAAATAGGAGATTACATTTATGAATTTCCTAATGTGTAGTTGATTGCAGTGTCAACATAAATGTCATGCAGCAAACTTACCATTCCCACAGTGCTTTCAATTTCATTACTCACATCTCTTAAGTTAGACTTGCATAATTTTTTTTTTTAGAGCTATGTGAAGCTAAATGATTTCTTCTTTGATGGCAATATGTAAAAATGCTAGTAATTTAACAAAGCAAGAAGCTGTCCTTAATGTTGCTTAGTCCCTATAGATACATATTAAGCGGCTACTTTTACTGCAAGGCTTTGAGGCAAAGAGTATCTCGAACTTCTGATTATTAGTTGCTCTAGCTTTGCTCGGTGCTTTGTGGTATTGTTCAGGTCTTTTCTAGAAGAAAGTTATACGTTTTTGTTGATAATTTTGTCTTCCAACCTAATTGGCAAATCCATTGCTGCTAAATTATTTAGTTCCATGGCCTCTGGAAAAATCATGCAGTATCACTCTGTCCCTCTATTATTTATTGATTTCATATGATAACTGGATTTAAATGTTAGCTAAATAAAAGAGGTAATTAAATGTTAGTTTAAACCAGATAAACGATCTGTGTTTGTGTTTTCATGACTAGTATACTGCCTCTAAGTTTTCCAAATCATGGAGCAAACCGTGGCATTTGTCTGTATATTACTTAACAGATAAAGCATCCATCAAAACCAGAAAATCTGAGTGTAAAATAACAATGAGCATATTTTGTTGGACCATTGGTACCTGTTTAGTAGCATGTAATCCCTTTCGGGAAGAACACTGTGAAATGATATAATTTATTTCCTTTATGTCTTTGCTTTCTTTGTTTCAAAGTTTACATGTTTTTATTACTTCTTTATAACTACTGAAACAGAATACAGCTTCTTTTAATATAGTAATTTGGTTTTGGTAAAAGCTTTGGCTTTGTTTCTTTTTCCTTTTCTCAGTCCTTTGAACGCAGTGGTTTTCTTTTAAATTTTGATTATGAATATCTGTTTGCCAAACATTTCTGTACTTAAAAAGGGAATTGTGTCTTTTTTTTCTTTAGTGTTACATTTTTTGTGAATGAGAAAAATAATACGTGAATGAATAAATCTGTAAATTCATTATTTTAGGGCAGAGGTGCAATTTGAATACATTAGTCTTACCTCCTGCGTCACGAATACATGCAAAGTACCTCACCCAGTAGTTTTTAGGTATGGTCATAACTTATGTTTGAGCTAGAGTCTGTCTCTTATAAAGATGCATAATCTTAATTTAAAGACTTCCAGATCCTGCTAGTGGACACTATATTCCTAAAAAAGGATGCCTCAAATTAAGGTTACGTTCTTTCCCCTGTGAGAGAACATAATTTACATCCTTTTTGATAGTTTAATTTTCTTTCACCTCAGTTAACACATACAGAGAATTACATTTGCCTGTGTGTTGTTATTGTCCTCTATATTTTGGCAGCTATGCAAATGATTGTGTATTGGGCAAAAATAATATTTAACTTAAACTGAGATAAAGAAACTATTTTCTAAAATATATTTGTATCTGAGAACTAGTTTTGAGGGTCAAAGGTGGAAAAAGTCTCAAAATATTACCCACTTTCCATAAAAAAAATTTTAAAAGCAATGATGTTCAGATCAGTGTTTTCATTTTGCATGTTTCTTTTTGACAAATGCTGATTTATGGAAAATATTTGTAATAATTAGTTGAAGGAAAAATCCAGTCATTTTTATTCACAATAAATTATGTAGTGAAACAGCATTAAACATTTCCACCTTTTACACATTGGCTGAAGTTAAAACAAGCAAACAAACAAACTCTTAAAACCTGCAAAAGCACAAGGTTTAAGGTATGCAAAGTCAGCAGCAAGTTGAAGGCTGTCTTACTTCTGCCCTCTTGTGTAAAGTTTTGATAGTGCAGTCTTTTGCATGAAAACTTGAAAATTTTAAAATACAAAACTAATTATTACATTTTTTTTATAACTGCATAGGATTCTTTTTTGTTTTTGTTTTTTTTTCTAGGAGTGCTTTTGCTATTTAATTTTATACACAGTTGCTGTGAATAGTGGATTTTTTGTTTATATAAACAATAAGAAACACAAATATATTTTACAAAATAAACCATGCATTTCAGAAGTTATGGATATGAGGTGGACATTATAATCGGTGTTTTTTGAAAGAACTGAATATTGTCCAAGCATATTGTAACGCTCCTGGGAACGAAAATGAGTGTAAAGATGAATCTTCTGGAACAGCACACATGTGAAAATGTAAATGTTTTGTTAACTTACTCACTTACCAGGATCTCCCCAGGTCATAATAACTGAACAGACAAATAATCTAATAGGGTCAAAGCAGCCAGTTGCATGCAGTCACTAATGATCTGACAAAAGAGGACTAACCCATGCTAAGAGGCAAAGAGGAGGGTTGGAGAACACGGGTACTTTACTGACAACAAATGAATGCGAAGGTAAAATCACAGCAAATTCAAAGCAAGCCTGGAAATTTGATCAGGAAAATAAGTTGGTCAAGGGCTTTCAAGCTTATTAGCTCTCTTTAATAGCATCTAAAAAGTATTATTAAGGCAGGTCCTTAACTATGTTTGTCATTGTTGATCCAGTAGATCAGCTGATTTTTATGTGCTGTCTTTTCTACAGGTATTACTCTGTTTTTCCCGAGATACATCTGTACTGGAGCACTTCACTTACAGTAGTGCCACCCCACCCAAATCATACATCCGAGGTAAAAGGAGTGGTTTTAAAAAAGATTGTATAGTTTTTTGTTGACAGCTGCAGTAATACAGTATGTGAATTTGCTTTATGTTCATAACACCTAGTAGACTACATTTAAAAGAACATTTATTCATACATTCAGTTGACATCTGCACAGATTCCATTGCAACAGTTCAGAAGCTAATCACCTGAAGGCCAGATTGCAATGTTCTTTTTCTATAGTTTTCAGTGTATAACTCTCCAGTGTTTTACCAGAATATTGAGCACACAACTATGGCAATATGGTATGCACAGCGTTGTCCTCTGCAACAACTGGAAGCAGTGGAAGGATGTTGTGTTCCCAAAGCAGTGAGTTTTCTAGATATTTGTAGACAGGAGGAGAACATGTTGCTGAAGAACGGTGGGCTCTGTTCAAAGGTCTGGGAGAGGAGACCTCTACCAAGCAGACTTATACTGATTTTTTTCAAAGCATGACATGTTCCAGAGTGATAGCTTACTTTTGGATATTCTTTGGCTTAAATTCTCATGTGAGTCTTATTTTTGTCAACAGTGTTAAATTTATTGGCTCAGTCCTCTTGCTTTATCTGCTAATTTCTAATGCCATACCTCTGCACTCTGTTTCCCTTCTTCTTGGATCCTCATCTGCCTTGTCTTTACCCAGAGGTTCCTAATTTTGTCTTCATTCTTGAATCATTCAGCCATGCAATCACTTCTTTTTTTTTTTTTTTTTTCTTTCCATGTCCCTTTACCTTCTGCATTCCCATTTTGTTCCTCGGTCCCTCATGCCATTGTATTTAGCCAAATGTGATCCCAGTAGCAAGAACCATTTTGCAAAGGACATCAGCTGACAATTTTCCTCTTGCTGCTTCTTATGTCACTAGAGGAAATGTTTGTTTTCTTTTTTTTTCTCCCTCTCTCTTGCTTTGTAGCTCTTTTCTCTTTCTTTAACTGAATTACAGTTTTCTTTACCTACTTATTGACACCTGAGAGCAGAACAGCAGTGGGATTCTAGGTCTCACTTCAGGCACAGAGCCATGGCAGCCCAGAAAAACAGCTGTAGGGAACATCCTACTTATTCCTAGACAAATCTGGGAAATGAAGTTGCTGAAATCTGAACCTGTGCAGTGTAAATCCGAAAGGCTTGTAGGTCCTATTTTTGGCTAATTTTCCAAGAGATGTACTTTATGCTAAAAATACTCTCCTTCCAAATTACAACTCCTGGTTGTGCAGCAAGCAAACTACTGAAAGGAAGGTAAAAAAAAAAATTGTCTCGTTTAATAAAACAACTGATCTCTGTAGTTGGAAAATGATGGGGTTTATTTTCATGAGGTAGTAGGCAAGAGCTTTTCAGGGTAATTTTGAATTTAATTCAGTCCGTTCATGCTACTGGAAAATATCAAGTCCAGATACCATTGAACCAGGCAAAAGTTCCCTGTGCTAAATTCTTCTGGGTAGAGTGAGTGAAATACACAAAGATTGAAAGGATCTCTGAATATTCTATAAATTTCCATATAAGTAATTACTTTATCTAGTTGGATTCTCTCATTTTTAAACTAAAATAATTACCATTTTTAAGTAGTTCTAAGAAGGCTTAAAAATGCTCTTATATTTCTGAATAAACTGTTACTTTTTTGACAGTGGATTTAAAATAATTAGTTTCAATAGTTAAAATATTATTAACTAATATAACACGTTCGTTTTGCTGGGAAAATAAGAAGTTATGTGATCAGTCTATACTATCAGTGATTGTCTTGACTTAATCTTTTGTATCCAGTAGACTACCTCAATATTTTTTTGTTATTTCAAAACCGTACCATCCACCTTCCTCTCTTTTGGAGTCTTAATGAAGCCTTGAATATTTTTATCTGTTCTTCTATCTTTTTAAATGCCTTCCTTACATCAGTCTGTTACAGCATAGCAGATTTAACCTCTATACCTTATCCCCTCATAGAGCTTCACTGTCTTCAGGGTCTGAAGCAAACACCTCTAAGGCTCATAAGACACACTCAAAATCTCTATGGGATGGCATTGCTGAAATCTTCATCCTCTTTTTTGCTGTTTGACAACCTCTATTACTGATGCAGCATTTGAGTTCTATATCTGACACTGTACCTGCCCTATTAGATTGCTTGCTTGTTTTAGACTACAGCAAATGGTCAATAATACAAGTAGTTCTGAATTTGATTATTGTATCTCAGAATCTAGGTTTTTATTTAAATCTTTATACCTTTCAACAGTTCAGGTTTTAACTGTGGTTTGATGATTCCCAGGAAAGCTCGGAATGGAAGAATACGCCGTTTTCTATCCTCCAAATGGTAAGAATTATACTATTGCCTCCTCTAGTGTTAGATTGGAAAAATAGAGGATTTTTCTTCCCAAATATAGAATTTCTTTTTCTACTGCAAATTACATTTCACTGTTATTTTGCAAAATTCATTAATTTAAAGGAGTAAGCTGGACTGAAGCTACTCCAAAACCACTTTCAGCCTGGTGTTAGTAGTCACATATGGAGTTTGTGTGTGTGGGAGGGAGAAGGAAAACATCTTCTGGTGCAGCAGCTTGTATTCCAGTCTTGTATCACCACTCAGAGGATCTGGATGATATCTGCTGAAACTGTCTGACCCTCAGTTTTCAGTACTCACAGACCGTGCTTCAAAGTCTTTTCCTTTTAAAATTTGTTTTTAAAAATTCAGATATGGCCAATCTGTATAATTTTAAGTTAATATCCTTGCTGGTTTTTTTACTTCAGTTATTAACATTTTTTTTTTACCTCTTATTGTGAACATTTCAGCCCCACTCTATTGAACCCTTCTCTTGTGCTGCATTTATATCTTAAGTTCAAACTCTTTGCACTTGCTTTCAAGGCCTTATGTCACCAATCTTAAATCTGTTCCCTTGGCCTTCTCTTTTATGTCTTCCATATTCCAATGGTGTCAGTTGTAGCACACACTTTTGTTCCCCTTTCTACGATCTTTGCTTCTGCAGTTCTCTGCAGCTTTGTACCCATGAAGCATCGTCCTTATGACCTTTTGCCAAAGCAGCTCTCTCACCAGTCCTATATGAAAATTAATGAACAGGAGCTGAGATCAGCTGGAAAGGAGGAGAGAACTGTCATGGTTCAACTGGCAACTCCTAAATGTTTTATCGGAGTACTACATGAATTACTAGAGGTCTTGGCCTTGTTTTTTCCTGCTCCCTCCTTGTCATTGCATGACATTTATGAGTTGTCATTGATCTGAAATTAGCTTCTCATTTCAGCAAAGCTTATACATAATAGCTTTGTGGAAATGCAGTTTTACTTGCTTTTCTAGGAACTATTGCATGTGTTTAAGCATGTAGTTGGTTGTGCTGAGGTAAGTGATACAATTCCTGTACTTAAATATTTACAAGATTGAGATCTAAGACTGCAGGTGCCATAACAAGGAAATATATTATTCTTATGCTATGCAGAATACAGTTTAGAAAGTTAGGGGACAAAAAACGCTTTATTTACATGGATAAAAAAAAAAATATAAGAACAAAAAAGGAAATATTTTGTTTTGTAGGTGTAATACCTTTTCACGGCTTTTCTATGTATGGTAAGTGTGACTCAAACTCATAAAACCTCAGGATTGCTTTTTATCATATTGCAGTTTAAAGCTGTATGTACTTTTCTGCGACTTTCAAACTTGTTTGCATTCTTATTCTTTGTATATGAAGACCATTTTTTATAATTTTTAAAATTCCAGGGTATTTCTGTTATATTACACCTCTCTACTGTGTGGGAGTTCCTTCTTTGTGAACTAATAGCTGACCTTATACATCCTAATGTATATTAATACAGGGATAAAGCTTGTTGACAGAGTGTTTTTTTCTTGTGTTTCACTTCTGGGTAGACCCAAGTTACCTGTGAAAAGAGTTCTGAGAAACACAAATTATGTAAAGGTTGCTGTATCCATTTTTCTGGAACAGCTGGTAAATGAGCATTAAATAATAGAATGGTTGCTACTTTGCTACACAGAAGAAAGGTCAAATATCAACAAGATTTCAAGGAAAAGAGCAGGAAAATCTCCTCAGGTTTCAGACAACAAGGCAGCTAGTGCAGAGGTAGTCCAACAATGTGAGACAAAGTGTTACAGCTTTTTAGGTTTTTCCTTCGATTTATCAAAAGTGTTTGTGGCATCATAGGGCAAGCAGATTTTAAGATTATATTTAAAATGTTATGTTTTGCTAGTAATACAAGTTTAATGATCACACAATCCTTAAAATTGGGAATTTGAATGTGGAGTGCAAATTTGAACCTGACTAGGGAATCGTTAAGTCTCTGAAGTAATAAACAGTTCAGTTATAAACTCTTCCTTAGGCTTAGAAAGCCTCACTAGGCAGCTTTCACTTTTTCTGTGTGAAAACGCTTTTCAAAATGTTTGGATTTGACTCTGACCTTGAGAACAACGTCTCTCAAACTGGGTGTGATCTTCCTTCCCTCCTGTCCTCTCTCTTTGCAAGGGCTCAGAATGTTCTGGTTGTGGGAACAAGGGAAGCTGAAAACCAAGGCAGTGATGTAACTCCAGGCATGGATCCCATAGCCTGGACCAAGCAGAGCATTCTGTGTATTCCATGCTGTGCTTCTATAGAAGGAAGTACCTGGGTCCTTATGTAATTCCTGTAGACTGTTGCATGTTCACATGCATACACTCATAGGGTGCTAACTCTCAGGCACTGTGCTGTTATCCTCCTGGCCTTTATGTACATATGCACGCTGCCAAGTTTTCCACCTCTATCTTCAAGCATTAAAAACATAAAAGCATAAAAAAAAGTAATGCCCTTTGCTTTTCTACCCCTACGTAAATACACGTTTCTGTGAACATCTCTCTCTGTCTTAGCATCCAACCTCTCACACACATGCACCACTTTTTTCTGTTAAGCCATGTTCTCTGATATATGTATGAAATGAATTCACACATGCATAAACCCATATATATATGATTGTGCATATGTATGCAGACAAATGTGTCCATATCCCTAGCTTTCTGTAAGTAAAACTGGAAAGCAAGGTAGAGATGGAGACTATGAGTGTGTTAAAATGTAAGCTGTCATCCATAGTGAATGCACCTGTAAAATGAAGCAGTAGATGTGATGAATGGGCAGACAAAACTGTTATTTGCAGAAATGTTTATTGAACAACTGTCTGTGAAACACACATTCTGTGAATGGAGTAGCAGTCAGAGGGAACTGGTGATGTTTGTGCAGCACATACAGCAGATTTATCTACATGCTAGACTTCCACAAAAAGAAGAAAGGAACTGATTGAAAAAAGTTTGAGAACTGCTGTTTTACTAATGTAGCCAACTCTGATTTTGAATCAGGTGTGTGTACTAAAAGACTTCTAAAGAGTAAACTACCAAATGTCCATGATTTTCAGATCTTATAAGAAATAAACAGGTCTTTATCACTCGGTTATACTTATGTGATGTTCTTGTGGCAACCAAAAGCTATTTTTAAAATATTTTCATCTTCACAACACTCATCTTCAAGCAGTAAACATATTCTGATCTTCCAAATGAGAAACCAGTCTGGAGCTGGTCACTAACACAGGGGCACATTGAAAGATATAGGCAGTTGAATCAAAACTTGCACTGTTCAACATTTCCTTGCTTACACCTCAGAGAAGCTGTTCTTAACGTGTATTTCTTATGCTTCAGAAGTCAGCACTGTAGGAAGCAGGTTCTAACTAGCTTAGGTTCTTGAAATATCTAGAACGACCTAGAATGTGTTGTACTCCCTTTCTTAATTTTTAATGTCAAATTATAGACTCTACTATAAAATGTTTCTTACTAAGTAATTGGTTTAGTGTTGGTTTTGTAAATTGTACTCCTATAAGTCACTTGGGTTTTCCTCATACTTCATTGAACTCTTCTAGCAGTCTACAGTGTTGAGTCAATTAATTCTTTTATCCTTTCAGTTGCTCCACTTTGTTTTCTGTACCATGAACCTTCCAAATTGTATCAGATATTCCGTGAGATGTATGTGCGTTTTTTCTTCAGACTCCATTCCATCTCTTCTCATCCCTCTGTAAGTTCATTAGAAATTAAAACCCACTCACTTGATATTCTCTTTGCTATGGAACAATAACATACAGTGGCATGATTTTCTATGCAATTGAAATAAAATGAAATATTTCAGGCAAGCTTGGGAAAATTATTATGTAACTTCAGTTTGCATAATTTTGTTTTCTCTGTCAATGTTAGTCTTTGCTGTAGAATATAATGTACTTTAAAATAATACAGTTCTCATTTTATGAGGGTGTGGGAGTTTTCTTGAGAGCCAAATCTTTTATGTAATGGGTTTCTCAGTTCAAGAGGTAACATAAATGCACACTTACTTTAATTAATGGCATATAAGTGCACACTTAAGTATTTTCTTGGGTAAAAGGACTAAAATATAGTCTTATATATACAGATATTGCTCCTGTGATATCAAGTTACTGTCTCTTTCTTTAAGTCAGTGTCTTTGTGCGACAGCACGTGCTTTGTAGCACTACTAGATCAATTTAAATAATTTGGTTATGTTTATGACCAAGACCAACTGTCCTGAATGTAAGAGAATTGTACAAATTGGCTTGTCTTCTATTTTTTAAGACTAAAACATAGTAAATATGGTCTGGGTTGTGTTTTATTTCTCCTTCACAAAATTCTGAATAGTTGTATTACTTTTTGAAGATGTTTCCTGGTTAAAAGACAATCCTTTCCTTGATATACCATTTCAAGGCTGTGCATTGTGCTTTCAGTCATTAATAGCAGGGAAATGGGTCAGAGAAGAATCTTGGTAATTTTTAAAAGAAGTTTTAAAATGTTTACTTTTACCTTTTTTGTAGTTATCCCCACTGCTATTTGCTTTTAGTTATCAGAGAAATACTATTTCTCACATCCTCTGTCTTCTAGTTCAACTGGGTTTTATTTCATCAAAATGGAAATATATCAAGTAGGTCATATTATAATAGCTCACTAAGTACTTAGACCCTATCATACAAATACAATAAGTAACGTAGAGCTGAAAGGGACTACCACAACATGTTATGTTGCTAATGCATACGTAGCATTGTGGGAGCAAAGCTTTAGTGACTGAAGGCATTAGAGCTGCTTGTGCCCTGCTGGCCTGCGTTGTATATAATTAATAGTGTTTTATTGCTTCGATTAAAAATTCATGCATACTTTTATGCTGATATTGTTTTCTCAGATTTGACAGTATCGGTGTTAGTATTCAGGATACGTATGATCTTATTTCATTAGGGCATCGTGTCGTTGTGTTTGCTGTTTGAGACTCTTCTGCAAACCCATCTGCCCCAGCTCTTTTATCATCTTCGAGAAATTGGGGCTCAGCCGTAAGTACTTGTTTCTGACTTGCTGCAAGTGTTGCAGATTCATTGTTCTGAAAATGCTGTTCTGTAGTATTTTAATTTAATTTAAAAGATAGAGGAAATTTTTCAAAAGTGCAAACATCAATGTACCATTTTTCCTTGAAAGTCGGTTGTAGTGCTCTCCTACGTATGTGTGCTTTGTGCACTTCTTTTGTATGCTCTGTGAAAAAGAGAGGAGATTTGCTTCATGAGAAATGCTGCATTATTTAGATAAATTTCAGTTGTTCATGTCAGATCTGATGGAACTAAGTTATTTATTTCCTAGGGGACAGAAGTCACAGAGCTGTGTTAGTTACAGCAGAAACTACTGGAAGGGGAGAGGGAGCAAGAGGCTGTCATTCTATAGAGTACTCATGGCACCAAGTGGAATAGAACCTGAAAGCCTTGCTGCTTTAATCGGTATCCATCATAATAGCAGAAAGGATGAAACATCAGGGTGATAATAGCTGAGGATCCCTCTAATGGGATTGTATGGTCAGAATATTTTCAGGATATTAGTACTTTGTCAAATGTGGTGCTACACAGTTTTCTGATGGCTGTTGCAAAGGAAAATATCATTAGTGCAGTGAGAGAAAATGGCTGTTCTTCCTAGAAAGGAAATGCAGAAGAATAATGAAGTATTTTCAATTTATACAGGATCTGTCTGATCATTAGGGGAGACAAAAGTATAATAACTGTTGTTTATCATCCGTTTACAGGCTACGAATTTCATTTAAATGGATGGTACGAGCGTTTTCTGGTTATTTAGCTACAGATCAGCTCTTGCTTCTGTGGGACAGGATCCTGGGATACAACTCTTTAGAAGTTCTTGCTGGTAATAGGATTATTTTTACAAAACATGTTAACTCCTGACGAATGTAAAGCAAATACATGTTAGCTTCAATGTATTTTGTAACAAGAAGGAGATAGTTGCTCTTTGAATGCTAAAGGCAGATGACATAAATGCCAAAGAGAATAACGTTAAGAAAACTAAAACTGCGTAAGTACTGCATCTCTAGCAAAAATATGCAAGGTAATTTTTTTTATGATAGCACTCTGAAAATGCTAAGCAGCAACTGAACAGAGCGAAGAATGTTCTCCCAGCTTCAGTGGTAACAAGAAATTAATTCATCACCTTTCACAAAATACAAGATTCATGTTCCTCATTTATGGCAAGTAATTCTTCAGTACTTGGAGCAAGTGAGAGTTCCCCTGATTTTGGTGGATTTCTTCTTTTGAAGTCCCATCTTTTAAGAGTGTTATAAAATTTTGTACTTATTTTTTAAAAAGGAAATAATGTCCTGAATTTTATATGATCTTTAAGATAAGGTTTCTAAGGAAGACATGAGTCTTCAGTTTGGTCAGTTTTTAAATACAAAGTAGATGAATAGAAAAGTTTTTGGCTTGAAGACAACTATGTAGAGAGAATCATATGAGATAGTACAAAATAAACTAACTCTAAAAAAAGATGTTATATAATATTCACAACTGAAATATTGCTATGTAAATAAATTAAAATTATTGACTTAGAAATTAACTAATTGTACATCACCTTGTCCCTTATAATGAAAAGTCAGTAATATTAAACTCAAGCATTTTCACTCTGACTTTTCTGAAAGCAGGTTGTGGTTTTCCTATTCATTTTAAAGAGTGGCCAAAGAAAACTCAAACACAGACATCCATTGTATATTGTTCTTCAGAATGAGAATAATAACTCTAAGGGAGTGAGAACTGGTATTTTACATCAAGATTAATTCTAAGCATTAATTAACAGATCAGCAACTTAAATACTGGGCGTTTTCTTTCAGTTCTGGCGGCTGCTGTGTTTGCTTTCCGAGCAGTGAACCTGATGGAGGTGACATCACTGGCTGCAGCTGAAGTAAGGATAAGTTTCAGTTAGAGGAGATTGAAATAGTTTCTGATGCCTTGCCAACAAGAGTAACTTAAGCTTCATACGGCATGGAGTACATAGTGCAAATCGTTCTGCCTAAATTCTTACCTTAGATAAAAAACGAAGGAAACTGTCAACATGCAGTACATAATATTGCTTTTCTGGGGTAAAAGGAAATAAAAGAGCGTATTTACTGCAACAATGCAGTGCTATCAAATTATTTTGTACAATTAGGGTAATTTTTTCGATGTTAATATATAATTTTTGTTTGTGGGATATATTGGTTTTAAAATATTGTAGAGGTTTGTACCGTTTTTCTTAGTACATTTGAATGTAGTTGCTTTTGTACATTTTGATATTATAAAGATTTTGCAAGATTAATTTTGTCAATATTAAATTTGATGTTTCATTGTGAGTACTGTCATGGGAAATAAAGGAAATTGCCATTAAGATGGAGATTATTATCGATTATCTCTAGAAATTTTTTTTTTTTTTTTTTTTTTTTTCAGAAAATCTGGTGATGTATTTTTTCCCAACTTTGAGAGCTTGTGATGACTCTTTCTTTCTTCTTTTTTCCTTTTCTTTAAATATATGTTCTTGAGAAGACTTTGACTATTTGAGTCATTACGTTGGACTTACTCACAAGTATTAGCCAAGCCACAGGATAAGGATTCTTAATTCCCAATTATTTTTAGAAGCAAGTTGAAATGTTAGACCCCTTATTCACCCATGATGCCATGTATATTTGAAGTAAGGCTAAAGGCTAAAATAAAGTTACTTGATTTATATACATAAATATATGCAGTTTCTTTGAAATATTAGGATGAAAAATACTACAATAAGGTACTAACATAAAACAGCAGAATTTGTTTCTAGCCAGGTCTGAATTGAATTATTGTTAGTATTTTAGTCAGTGTTTGAATCTTTTTCTGACTTCTGGACTTGCTTTAAAGCAATATGATTCCAATGTCAAGTTTAACAAGCCTTTCTGTTTTTTATACTAGGCTGTACTTGCTGACCTTTCAACCCTGAAAGTTATGCCTCTTCTTCAAATCTTCTTGTTTGCAACTGTCACTTGATCTGCTTCAACAATATTGGTGCCACAATTCCAGTCTTTCTTGAGAAGCTGATCATCAACTATGCAACGTCTGCATAAAACCAAAATTAAACTGTATGTACAGTGTTAACTTAGAAATCATGACCTTAACATTTTCTAACTGGAAACAATAACTCTGCACACAAGTGTGTGCAGTGCATGCTACTGAATTTCACCCCGACAGCAATGGTTAGTGCTTGTACATTGAGAATGACTACTTGTGCAAATAAACAATATGAATCAGTGTCTAGAATGCATGTAATATTAAATTAAATAAAGTAAATGTAATTCGTAATCTGAGTTTTGTGATGTTAATGTCAAGAGTTTTAAAAGCTCTCTTTTAATAGGATATTACTTTTTTAAGCTCACAGTTTAGAGGCTATCAGCTCAAATACTGTCAATGGAGAAAATAAAGATACTTTAACTTGCAAGGATTCTTTATTTTCTAAGAAAAAGGTAGGATCATACACCAGTTCTGCTATCTTCACAGAATTCTTTTTCTGTCTTCTTCTCATGTTAGCTACTTCCATTTATTCTTTTCATATTACAGAGCTGTAGTCGTGCATTCCCCACTCATGTTCTGTTAGGTATACAGCTGTCTCAGCTGTATTCTGAACTGCTACCCAGAGTCCCATCAAAGGCCCTGTGTTGTAAAATATGTTCCCCTGCAGAGGAAACCCGAGTGTCGCTTCCTTCAGAACTTTTTGGGGCCAGTCCTTGCATGAGCCAAAATATTCCCCTGAGAGTGACACCAAGAGTCTTTTTGCTGTGCCCCACACCCTCTTTGGGAGAGAGGTGCTGCACCTGTGCCAGTTTTCCACATCCTCTGATTCAAGAGATCAGGCTTCAATTCAGAATCTAAACTTGAATCAATGTGTGATGGATTGTCAGGCTGGCTCATTGTCTGTTAGCAATCATACCTTTTGTGAGGTCTTCCAGCTTTTCCCACTGATTTGTTTAAAACCAGAGTTGGACTTGATAATCTAATTTGATTAAGTATGTCTTGAAAACGGATCAAAGCCAGAAGAACATAATGGGTAATATGGCCACCGTGTTTGCCACAGGACTTGTCTTTGCCTGGCTTACACACATAGAATCATAGAATCCTTT